>NC_139704.1:38508360-38728931 GCF_964188405.1 Protomyctophum parallelum
TACATTTAACTCCTGACTGCTCCCCGAGGGCTGTACTAAATAGCATTCACTTGCACTTAATATTAATTAGGATGGGGTAACGGCACAGGACAAATGACCATGGTATGCATGTTGTGCAAATCTACAGTGACCCTAAAGTAGTAGAGACCAAAACATGACATTGTCATATCATCCTGTCCTATCTCGAATCTCCTCATCTCTCGTTCCTGTTTCTCTCTCTCTCACTCTCATCACAGTACCAGCCAGGTAGGAAAATCTAAACGCACTACACCATTACTTTAGGATGTTACGCAAGAGAACCCGCCCCCATGTCCCTGAGAACAGTGGCAGTTGATCATGATGATGATCATGAAGTGAGAGGGACATTCGCAGCAACATTCAATCCAAAGAGGGGGAGGCTTGGAATGTAAATAGCACATGTGGGAATTCTTAACAAGATGAACGCCAGAAGACTCGCACACTTTACACAAAGAACACTTGCGAGAACAAAACATTATCTCATGTCTTCCTCGTAATGCATTTCACCTCCCCGTCCTCGGGGTGCACCGAGGGGGCAACGCGTTTCAACTTCAACGTTAACGTGGGAGACTCCAACTCCACAAATGGAACCCAATGGAACCCAATGGATGGAACCGTTTAATGAACCGATTTTGGACTGAGTTCGATTAAGAAAAGGCTTCTAAATCCTAACATCTTTCTAAAAACCTATGTTTCTATGTCAGTGGTGCTCAACCTATTTCATGTCAAGGACCCCCAGAATTATCTCTATTGGGAGACGGACCCCCATCTCAAAATATGTAGTTCGAGGGTCCCCCCAGAAGCAAATATTTTAGTTAAACATGTTCGCTCTGAAATATATATTCAATGATTTGGGCCACATTTTAACACATTTTCAAAAATAGCAGACCTACAAGCTATGAGCTTGTAGATCTGCTATTTTTCAATAGCTAAAGTTTAAAGGGATTGTGACATTAAAAAAAAGGTTTTGGAATTGTTCTTGTTTTTTTTAGGTTTTCTAATTTCAATTGCACCCAAAAAACATGAACTTTTAACATTCAGTAGATTTTCTGTGATCTGGGGTTTTCTGGCTCAAACAGGTGCTATGATTTGCCGGCAGTAAGTGACATCACTTACTGCAAATCCCATATATGTCAATGGGATTTGCCAGCAGATGTCACTGTTTCACTGTGTTGCCTGTTTTCATTGTAGCTCAAAAGGCCCAAAAAACCCCAAAGAAAACTTCAGACCACAGAAAATCCACTGAATGTTCAAAGTTCAGGTTTTTTGGGTGTAATTGAGGTCATAAAACCTAAAAGAAAAAAGAAAAAGAAAAATTAATGAAAATGAATGTCATAAAACCTTTAACATAATGCTTAAAACACCAACAGGGGTTCCCGCACAAAATGGGTTAAGGATTTTACAGTGTAGATCGGAATACCAGAGATAAAAGAATTGCGGTCCGTGACCTAATGAATAACAAACTGGGGTTCCTTGAAATGAAATGTGTTGAGAATCACATCACTTGCTATAGCTCAGGGCTGCCAACACCCCTGGATCCCGCAGGAGTCTCCTGCATTTCAACGTGGATTTCCCCTGGATTTGGTATAAAAGTACCCAAATGCACGAGAACATCTGCCATGTTAAAAGGTTTCTGTGGGAGGACCCCCAGACCCCCGCTTGGGGTTTATCAGGCTTGCTAGTAAAGCTGATAAAGCTGATAAACCAAACAGACTAAAGTTCTAAACAGTCAAAAGTTAGGACCTGCGTGACGTGAAAGCATCCAGACACTCTTTGTTCTCATGTTTCTGTTCTTAAACAGTGGCCCTCAGAGATAGAGGAACCAGGCAAACATCATGTTTCTGTTCTTAGACAGTGGCCCTCAGAGACAGACGAACCAGGCAAACACACACCAACACACTTTGTTCTCATGTTTCTGTTCTTAGACAGTGGCCCTCAGAGATAGAGGAACCAGGCAAACACACACTAACATGTTTCTGTTCTTAGACAGTGGCCCTCAGAGATAGAGGAACCAGGCAAACACACACTAACATGTTTCTGTTCTTAGACAGTGGCCCTCAGAGATAGAGGAACCAGGCAAACACACACTAACATGTTTCTGTTCTTAGACAGTGGCCCTCAGAGATAGAGGAACCAGGCAAACACACACTAACATGTTTCTGTTCTTAGACAGTGGCCCTCAGAGATAGAGGAACCAGGCAAACACACACCAACACACTTTCTGTCAATAGCAATCTCTGACCTCAGGGTCTGCTGGTCTTCTGCCAGGTGAGATGACCTCACTTCCTTTTGGCAACTGCAGGATGAACACTCCGTCACCAACATACTGCCGCAGGGGCTGAGAGAGAGAGGGGGGGGGTGGCGGGGTGGAAAAAAGGAAAAGAACAATAATGATAATAATTATACCTTTGTACATAATGAGCAGAGCCCACGGGCCACAATACATAACAAGCAGGCCTGTGAACTGTCAGACTTGCTAGCTAGAGAGCTAACACTTGACGCTAACCAAAGACACATGCGAATTACAGCTCATGACACATAGTTGCATGGTTAGTCACAGTGTTTGTGTGTGTCACAGACTAGTGTGTGTGTGTGTGTGTGTGTGTGTGTGTGTGTGTGTGTGTGTGTGTGTGTGTGTGTGTGTGTGTGTGTGTGTGTGTGTGTGTGTGTCTCTCTCTCTGAGGTTCTTGGTGCATGGTTAAAAGAGGCCTTTCAAACTCGGGTGCTGAAGCCAGATAGTTTGTACGTCGAACTCTCAACGATTATGCCCCAGCTGATGTTGTAGCAACATAATCAGCTACAATTTGACTATGTTGTTTGTCCCGTTGCATTTCCCACAGCTCTGTTTGACACAGAGAGTAAAACCCTGGTATAAAGACATTTCCTTAAACCACATTTGTGGGGAAATGTTCACTTGAATCATTGGTGAATTGTGTCTGTATTGTCATGCTCTATGCATTATGTTGACATAATATATTTAGTGTGTGTGCGTGCGTGCGTGTGCGTGCGTGCGTGTGCGTGTGTGTGCGTGCGTGTGCGTGCGTGCGTTCGTTCGTTCGTTGCATATGTGAATGAGCACGAGCTGAGAATGGATGGGTAAGAGGGAGGTGATTGATATTCCAGTGAATGGCAGCTCTGTCGCTGCAGGGCAGGCCAGATCGAACCACAGATAAGCCTGGCCACAACACTCTCCACTGCACTGCCTTTAGGCTCTGTTTATTCTCAAGCCTCTCTCTGCATACACGTATGTGCACACAGACACATGCACATGCACACACACGCGCGCGCGCACACACAACATACAATTACGTTCTGCACCTTTATCTCATTTCTCTCATATTACATATAATACACAATGTCTCGTTCACACACAGTTACTATCTCTTTTGCTCTCATTGCACACATGCTCTTTCTCCTGTTCCTCTCTTTCTCTCTCCCACCCTGCTCTCTCACGTAGGTACAGTATGCCTCTCCCCTACTGTACAACAAACTGGGTTATCATTGTACGATAAAGTACGCACGGTACACATCCCAATCCTGATTCCTGAATCCTTGACACACCAAAGACTCTTATATAAGAGTTCATGACACACTCAGTGTTCAGACAGACAGAGGGCTTGAACTATAAGAGGAATGTGTTAGTTGATAAGAACCTTACTGTACGAGCCAATCCACTTCTGTTCCAACAGCGCTGCATTGCACACTCTGTTCTACCATGGCCTATGAAAGTGGAGTTATAGCATAATGTATGTATAGGCTATAGTCTACGAAATCTACAGTCTATAGCGTGTATTGCAATGTGCACAGAGTACAACAGTACGTCGGTATAAAGTCTCCCGGCATACAGGTATAGCGCCTTAAAACCACACTGGAACCAAGTACTTGTCTAGGGTAAAATAAATGTCTAGGGTAGCCACAGCTGTGGGGGCTTCCCAATTACACAAGTGCTCATCTACTGAAGCGTCAATGCTCAGACTTTAATTGAACATAACTGAGCAGCAGTGCTTCCACTTATAAATACACAGTCAAATCATCAGTGTTAACTGTACGTGTACACGTTTGTACACTCTCAAGAGTTACTGTCAGATTTACTGCCATGTTTCCTACTTCTGAGCTGTGACCCTGTGGTGTTCCACTCATGGCGTTCCACTCATATTAATTGTATCTGGCCTCAACTGGTCCAGGGAGGATGCTAAAACAGAGCACGCAATGCTCAAAATAACTAAGCACAAGAATGATGGCAAGTTAACTGAGTAACAAATGTAACAAAAACCAAATCTGTGTGTGTGTGTGTGTGTGTGTGTGTGTGTGTGTGTGTGTGTGTGTGTGTGTGTGTGTGTGCGACTGTGTGCGTTTGTTTGTTCGTTCAGGTGATGAAGTGGCGGTTGAACTGACTCACAACAACTCTGCCTCTGGTTGTGGCGATTCTCTGGCACATCTTCATCTTCATCACTTCTTGTGCCTGAGCACTGCGAAACTGAAAGAAAATCAACACAGGGTATAGAAAAGACTTTATGGTACCGTAATGATGGGAGATTCGCAATGTTCTGAAAAAATAACACATGGCATCATTCACAAGAGAGGCATACCGCAGTGTTTAAGTCAGGAACATTGTACAATAGATTCCAAAAGCTTACTGTATGTCCTACTCCTAACATTGCCTTCTAGGCTTCCGTTAAAGGCTTTAATGGATATACGTAGGAGGACTAAATCGCCCCCATGGCCGTTCCGTTTTCCTGTGGGAATGTTCAGCATTCAATGTGTTTCTATACTGTATACAAAATGGTTTGCTGGTAATCAATATGTAATGTTTACAATTCCTCGTGGCATTTACGGAGCTCACACACACACACACACACACACACACTTGTGGGAGAACACAACAGGGGAGGAGGGTTGTTTTCATTCAAAAGCTAGAAGCAGCCAGTAATATTCAAGCAGTCAAATCTACTTCATAACGACTATTCAAGATCATTTCAAGCCGTGGACAACATTGCCCTCCAGTGCTGGGAAACAATATAGAATTTATTCATATTAACTGTAACATTATGGAGCTAATGAAATATATTTTCAGACTCATCACTGGTACATGAACGACAGAGTAGGAACTCACTCACTTTTGTTATGTGCACTTAAATGTATGCAGATATTCCAAAAGAAACATGAATGTCTAACCACCACAATAAGCATTGTTGGTTGTTGCATTGTTAGTAGACCTACTTATTGATAGGATGGTTATTTTTCTCAACTGTTCACGGCATTTATTAGCTGTGTTATATCCTGCATGCAGTGATATAATTAAAATATATTAGTCTACTGTCTATATACTTAACTTGTTCCCAAAGTAGCCTATACAACATTCAGTTTTCACTACATCTCTTCAAGCTATAAGACCAAAGGGGTGGTCTAATACTGCCCCCTACTGGTGATTGTGCCCGTGACAGTATTGAGAATCTATCAGAGAAACCGAGCACATCTTTCACAGTTATAACAAGGGCCACTGGATACATGAACATTCCATCTCAGGTGTGGGGGGGGGGGGCAATACTGTACATAGGGTCTACAATATACAGTCTAGGCCTAGGCTGCGTGTAGAGGTTTAAATCCACTAGAAAATTGTCCACTAGAAGAATGTGTCTTACTCATTCACTCACTGTAATATTCCCCAAAACAAATCTCTTCTTGTATTAAAATAATTCAATTCAAACAGTGGTGAAAATGTACATCACGGTTTACTTCTCAAAAAACACAAAAAGAAAGTTCCACAGGTTTACAAAGGTGTGAGGACGACGACGGTATAAAGAAAACTGTGTGCTTTCAAACTCCAAACTGTGCTGCCTCTCTGTCACTCTGATCAAAGCAGCTCTCTAATCACCAATATAAACTACACCCGATTTCAATGCACACCAATTATCCAAGGTACAAAATGTTCTCTCAATGCAAAGATCCTAGGCATAGGCAATACTTGTAGTACATAAAATGAAATAAACAATGCATTTAGCAATTATAATCTTCAAAAAGTTATGTTTTATACATTTTACTGAATACTCATTCTGAATTATCAATATGAAATGTCATCTCTGTGGTTTGGCTTCCACACTGCGCTTCACAACACGTCAGACACTTTAACCATGAGCATTGTTTTATTTCTTTGTTGTAGTGTTACATTCACTATAGAGACTTTACAGGATCTCCTCACTGGTCAGCAAAAACACCTTGAAGACCTTAACAGGAGCCCTCGTACAAGGTTTCTTTGACTATGCATCCACCTCTTGGTACCACAGCACCTCAAAGGCCCTTAAAACAAGGCTCCAGACCTCCCAAAACAAACTGGTCAGGCTCCTACTTGGCCTCACCCCCCGAACCCACCTCACCCCTGCCCACTTTGACAGGCTGGGATGGCTTAGGGTCAACGACAGAGTACAGCATCTTGCAATGGGTCTGGTCCACAAGATTCGTTACACCACCAAGATACCCATGTACCTGTCTAAATACTTCCTTAATGTAAACGAAGTCCACACCCACAACACCAGAGGGAGTGCAACAAACCATGTACAACTCAGATTCGGCACAAACAAGGGACTAAATTATTTTCGCTCCTATGCCACCAAAATGTGGAACGCCCTACCAACAGTCATTAAGACATGTGAATCCCTTGACTCCTTCAAAACCGCTCTCAAAGGGCACCTACGGATGGCTGCAATTCGAAACTGGCCTCTGTAAGATCTGAATCCCCCCCACCCCCCCCCCCCCCCCCCCTTTCCCCTCACTGTATATGTATCTTTTCCCTTTTTGCTTCCTATATGATGAATTCCTGTTCTGTTCTTTAGCTACATAGAAATGTCTATTTGTATGTCTCTAAATGTTTTGATGAATTGAACAATGTGGACCCTGTTGTAAACAAGTGTAATGCTTAATTGGGTCGTCCACTCACAGTTAACAGTCTTTGTATTGAGTTTGTGCTTGAAATGTACTGTAAATTCTGCAAACTGTTAATAAATATTTAAATCAATCAATCAATCAGACAGACATCATCTCACCATATTAGAATAAATAAACTAGGACAGGTGCAGCAAGGCAAATCATTATCTAAAGTCGTAAACCATCTTCCTTAGCCTTCAGGAATTTAAGTCTGTCTGTCCTCCTCAGTTTAAGCCCAAATATGGAAATTACTGACATTAGTGACATATTAGCCTCGATACCCAGGCTTAAGAGGCGCGAAAAATGAAAATGACATATAGGATTGGCCTCCTCCAAGTCCTAGGATATAGAGTTCAACACCCAGCTAGAGTTCACCCAGCTAGAGTTCAAGTGCTTAAAGAGGAGAGATATTTGGACTTGTGAGCTTCAGGCAGCCGCAGTAGGCTACTTCAAGTTCTTGTCAACGACAGACAACCAGTAGCATGTACGATGTCCTATCCGACACCAGGGTCTACATTTCTCAATTATATAAACCACGGCAAGGATTATATAATTGAGTTTATGAAAAATAAACCCCCCTTGACAGGTTGTCTCTGGTTTACCGGCTGTATTTCTAAACAATGACGTGCTCCTTAGTCCTCCACATTATTTTTCATCCCGCTATAATTTCATTTAATACACTGCTACTTAATAAAACAATTAATAAATTGGCACAGATGTAAAACGAGTTCCTTATACACTTACAGTAAAGAAATATCCATCCAGCGCAACAAGTCAGCTCGCAAAAGTCCGAGTAGGAAATCTTGATTAATCAATATTCTGGTGCTGCATGGTACTGCAGCTGTGCAGCATTGCTTAATTATTTATTTTTTTGCTTCAAATGATTTAAAGAATATTCGTTTAGTATATAATTAGCTGCAAATTGTCATTGCGCCTTTGTTTAATTACATTAATTAGTACATCATGTAAGTAATCTAATGTAATTTATGTGGCTGCCTGCCTGGCCCAAGCACCGCGGGGTGATTGATTAATTCGATTCAGGTGCGTGCAGAAGACGTGACCGTATTGACAGCATGTCAACAATAACAGACCACTGAATTCCTTGATTTACCTATCAACCAGAATCAAGCATTCAAGCCGTACTCTACATAGCCTACTGTTTTATTACGTTTTATTGTCAACTATAATTTATTGTTCTGAGACTACAACGAATCCAAAATATCTGCTCCAGGTGAGGCTCGAACTCACAACCTCGGCATTGCTCTACAATGTACTGTCATATAAGTACCGCGCGCTAACCGATTGCGCCACTGGAGCTCGGCATTACTAAGCTGCTGATGGCTTTATAAACATAACAAGTCAGAATCACGTCATAGTTTTACTGTTAAGTATTTTATCTTCTTGGACATTTCGAGGCGCTGCCGCTTTGTTCTATATGATTTCCAACAACCGTGACGGATTTATACCATACGGTTGCATGAACGTCACAGGCTCTAACAACGCATGTTTTTGCTTTCGCTCGCCCATGGCCATTGCTAGGGCTAGCTTAAGCTAACAGCGTTACCTTCCCAACCTACACTTTTACGGGGTCTCCAGCCAGTAGCGGGGCCTGGGTGGACACCAAACATGTTTACATGGCAGCTGAGTCTGTGGATTTGGTCATGCTTACATTAATTGTTTCTTTGCGGGCTGGTTTCGGTTACTGTAGCTCACTGACAAGTGACATGCTGCGTGGTCTGTGTACTGTACTCTGTGCTATGCTATGCTGCCTGAGCTGAGCTGCTGCTCCATGGTCAGCTAATAAGTAATAACATCTGCAATTCTGCACATGCGCATACTGCGTCTCCTTCGTCGTACGACGGTGTCGCGGTCTATAAGGGGGGGATAGGTGAAGTAGCCTTTTAACAGGTGTAATTATCAAAGCGCACTACAAACAGGTGTCTACTGGATGTTAAATCAGAAGAGTATTTATTTTCTAATCAAAGACACTGTCGTTAGGCATGGTCAGGTGACTGGGGGCCTCAACAGTCAGTGGGCCTTTTTAAGTATAAATAAACTGTTAATTAATTTAAATATTTTCCTCATTCTAGGGTTTGCTTAGCTCTGGTCAGCTATGTTTGCTTAGGGGCAGATCAAATTGGAATATATATGCCTGGTCTGATTAAAGCTATGATACCATTAAACTAATCTAAAAAAGAAATGAAAGACCCATGTTTGATTGTATGGACATGTTACAAAGTCATTGGCACACCACTGACCAAACTGACTCAATCACTCAAATGAAGCTCTTCTGCTGACATTAATCCATTATCCAAATGTAAAGAAACATTTCTCCTTTTTCTCAACCCACCAACTTGGCTGCTATTTTGCGATGTTTATGATTAGGTCTATTATTATTTGTTAGTTTATTCCAATGCATTCCATTTTTATCTAGAATATGAAAGCATTCTTAGTTCGGTGAGAGACAGAGATAGATACAGTGTATAGACTCTACCCTTATTGATCCTGCAGGGGGGGCGGGGGTCAATCACCACAGCAGTGAAAGTACAGATACAGTACATAAGAGAAACGCTGTAAGATACAGCAAGTAGGCTATATGTTGTTTATTGTAGTAACAACATGATTATATTTAATTGTTGTCTTGTAGCACACCCCTGTGCTTCATGGAAAAGAAAGCTCCTGAAAGGAAAACTCTAAAGACCCTCTAAATGAAGGTCATACCTTGACAACTCTCTGTAGTCTTTTCCAGTGGACTATTGAGGACTATTAAGACTTAAATAAATGTTGAAATAGTACACCCTGCATGAATACACAATCGATAAACGTCACATCACCTTCAGTACTAGATAACTTATTATAAGGGAAAGCAACCTTTCACCAGTCTGGTGAACCAAACTCCTCCCCTCTTATCCCCTCTTAAAAGTCTTGGACTTTTACAAACTAGCCTACCTGTGAGAGTGTTTGGGATTGAGAATACCGAGTGAGTAGATATAGTAGCAACTGCTATAACATTGTTGTGGAAGTTTGTAACAATGAGTGAGCGTCCTCTTCTTGTGAATGTGGAGCAGTGGATTTTGGAGAATGAGAATGCATTTGTACCGCCTGTATGCAACAAGCTCATGTAAGTAGAGTTTCATGTCAAGTTATGCGAGTTGTAAAAACAAAAGTGAGTTTGTCTGTTGAGTAACACCTTCTACTAATCCCATGTCTATCTAATGATCACTGCTGCATCACAACAAGGTACTGTTCTATCACCATCATTATGCCTCCTACCTCTGCCTGCTTCTAAAATCTGTCATAGGCTACCTTACAGCACACATTTGTCAGTATTATCGCTACACAACAATGTTCGTCACTTATTCACTTATGCAGCTGGTTAAATATTATTTAAACATGCCAATATGAGCATGAAACCATGGTTTATACAGGCTGCTATTTGATTTTATAACTGATGCCCTGTTTATTAGTTTTAGTTTTTTGAATCCATGTCACTTAAACCATGCACACGATACTGTGATACATACTGTGATTTTATAGTCTATAATAAAACGATATTTGGGGGCAGGATTAAGTCTTTTGTAAACAAAAACAAAGTTCTCTCAAGAGTCAAGACTCAAGCTGGAGCTCTCATTCAATGCCATTTTGACTATGCTTTCTCCTCTTGGTTCTCCTATCTGTCACTAAAACTATAGGCTTCAGGGGCGCCCTCTGGCCAAGTGGTCCGGGTGCATACCACACATAGGCTTTGGCCTGACAGCGTGTTGCGTGTTAGAGGCCCGTTCATGACGACCTTTGCTGCATGTCTCTCCCCTTCTCTCTCTCCCTCTTTCCTGTCTGTCTTCACTTGATAGTATCAATAAAGGCAGAAAAGCCATAAACAAACTATAGGTGTCATTCATACCTCCCAAAACAAACTGATACAACTACTTCTCTGCCTTAAGCCTTAATTCCAATACACTTTGCTAGTTTGGGATGGCCCAGGGTAAATACAATACAAATGGGATTGATATTTGAGATAGTCAAGGGGACAGTGCCCTCCTGACCTGACTACTTCTCTAAAGTGAGTGACACCCACAGCCACAACACTAGAGGGAGCCACTGTAGAACAAACATGGGAAAATTCTCATTCTGACATCAAAATTTGCAATACCCTGACACCGATCCATTAAAAGATGTGAATCACTGGTTTCTTTCAAAATTGTCCTGAAAAAACATATATACTGTACTGTACAGTATGATGATGATGTATTGACCCACATAACATCACATGGGGCGGAATTCTGGCTTCCCTAAGGGCACCCCAGTGTGAAGTGAGCAGTGCTTTTGAGGTAACTGTGAGCTCAGTGCTGCTGCACCCACTATTAAGTATTGATGATGACATATGATGATGATGTATTGACCCACATGACATCACAGGGGACGGAATAGTATTTTAATGATATACAGTACATTTTGTGTAGGCCTAAAAAAAAAAGTGATAACAAGCTTAACCTTGCCTTGTTTAACATCAGGTCACTAACAAATAAGTCCTCCTCTGTAAATTATATAATCTGTAAAGAGAAGCTAGATATAATCTTTCTAACAGAGACATGGCTTGGCTCAGATGGAGCTGTTCTCCTAGCGCCAGCCTGTCCCGCAAACTACAGTTTCATTCACTCTGTTCGCGAGGCTAAGAAAGGAGGTGGACTGGCAATTATTTTTTCAGACACGTTAAAATTCAAGGCTCTGACCCTTGGCAGCTTTACATCCTTTGAATACCAGGCCACTATACTACATGGTCAAGCCTCTATGCCAATGATTAGCATTTATCGCCCGCCAAAATGCAGTAAAGCAATATTTCTAACAGAAATATCAGAACATTTATCTATCTGCTCCACTAACTATGACAGAACTCTTATATCAGGTGATCTTAATCTTCACCTGGATGATGCTACAGATGCTATGGCTATGGGTTTCTTAGAGTTATTGCACTCCTTTGAATTTATCCAACATGTTGTTGGGCCTACACATAAACATGGGCACACTCTGGACCTGGTGATTTCTAGAGGGCTGAACATCACTGTGGAAAGGACTATTGAAAGGCCTGAGCTATCAGACCACTATCTGCTGTGTTTTAATATGACTCTGATCTAGAGAAAAACATCACTGAATATACCATAAAAAAGCGTTTTTTAGCTCTTCTGCAGCCGACGAGTTCTCTCTTTTAACCTCCCCCCAGTCCTACAAGCAGTCATTCCCGGCCTCTAAAGCTACGTGTAAGGAGTTTGCATGCTTTTTTGACAACAACATTTTTAACATTAGAGCTGATATTATGAATGGTGCTGCTGCTAGTGCAAACCTTCAAACAGCAGCTAATGGTCCCAGGGTAGATCTCTCCAGGGGGAGCCTATTATCGTTCTGCGCAATTGATGAAGACGAACTCCGCAAAACCATATCACAGATGACATCATCCTCCTGTTCATTGGATACCCACCACCCACCTTTCTCAAAGAGGTCTTAGACAGTGTGATTGGAGATATCCTAAAAATTGTAAACAGCTCGCTACAATCAGGCGTCTTCCCAGACTCACTGAAGACTGCTGTAGTTAAGCCCCTTCTCAAGAAACACAATCTTGATCCCTCTGTTTTGGGTAACTATCGACCCATTTCAAATCTACCCTTTCTGGGCAAGGTTTTAGAAAAATGCATCTTTCATCAATTGGATGTGTTTCTACAGAACAATAATGTGCACAACAAATTCCAATCTGGCTTTAGGAAAGGTTACAGTACAGAAACAGCACTTGTAAAAGTAATGAATGATCTTAGGGTGTCTGCTGACAAGAAACATGTATCCGTTCTCTTACTTCTAGATCTAACGGCTGCATTTGACACGATTGATCATTCAATTTTAATACAGCGTCTGGAGCACTGGATAGGCCTGTCTGGTACGGCCCTGTCCTGGTTTTCCTCCTACCTATCAAATAGAAGTTACTTTGTCAATCTAGCCGAGTTTGACTCAGACAAACACGACATCAGTTCTGGTATTCCACAGGGCTCGATTCTTGGCCCATTGGGCGAACTCATTGCCAATCACGGAGTCAATTTTCATTTCTATGCTGATGATACCCAACTATATCTTTCTGTGGCTCCAGATGATCCCTGTGCTTTAGACCCGCTGGTTACCTGTCTGTCTAGCATCAAATGTTGGATGAGTGAGAACTTTCTCAATCTAAATGAGGATAAGACAGAAGTTCTCATAATCGGTTCTAGTGAACAGAAAGAATCAATATTAAGCAGACTTGGCAACCTGACTGTAGAAAGTAACAGTACAGTAAATAACCTGGGGGTTATTATTGATTCTGAATTTAATTTTAATTCACACATTAATCATGTTACCAAGATTGCCTTTTTTCACCTTAGAAATATTGCACGAATCAGAGCCTATGTGTCCTTGGACGATGCAAAAACGCTAATCCACGCCTTTGTTTTTTCTCGGCTTGATTACTGCAATGCACTTTTTTCAGGACTGCCTAAGAAAACAACTGACAGATTACAACTTGTCCAAAATGCAGCAGCCAGAGTTTTAACTAGAACTAAGATGAGAGAACATATTACTCCAGTTTTGGCATCACTGCACTGGCTTCCGGTTGTTTTTAGGATTGATTTTAAAATTATTTTACTTGTCTATAAAGCTCTCAATGGTCTCGCACCTTCCTACCTACATGACTGCCTGCCTAAATATGTCCCAAACCGCCCCCTAAGGTCTTCCACTGCTGGCCTGCTCGCTTTGCCTAAAAAAATGGCAACAAAAAAATACGGGGAAGCAGCTTTTTGCTTCTACGGGCCGTCGGCATGGAACAAGCTCCCACTGTACCTTCGTCAGGCAGCCTCTGTAGACATTTTTAAAGCTCAGCTCAAGACCCACTTCTACAACATTGCTTTTAATTGATATTTTATTTATTTTTTATTTTTTGTTATTCATGTCCTCACTGTATTGCATTACTGCTTGTTTTTTGTCGTTGCCTTGCTTTTCTTTTATTCTCCATTGTTCTGTAAAGCACTTTGAGCTGCATTTCATGCAGGGGGGCAGTCAGCCAGATATTTCGTGAAGCCTCATTTGAAATCGGTAGTTCATATAATGGCCTGTTGTGGCGCTGGACTGGACCCAAAAAGCCCCATAGCTCCATAGAGGCCCATGTATTTTGGCCCAACTTCACCTAGACTGTATTACCTTAATAAACATGGTCATGAATACTTTCTCATTTCTAATGTCATAATATTCTTTTTGGAAAATTATGGTCCCATTAATTAAAAAAATGACCATAAAGAAAAAAAAACATCGCGTATGTTCTGAGGGGCGTGGCTACCGTTACAGTCTATGATCGGGATTCCCCTCCCACTCGAGTCAAAATAAAAACCAACGGAGAAGAAGGGGGGAAGTCCCGCCTCGTTGTCTGGGCAGCCAATGGCCAGCTGGTCCAAAACGGAGCCAGCCAATGGCCAGCTGGTACCAAACGGATCTAGAAAGATGGCGACTTACAGTGCAGGAATAACAGGCTTCATTTTACGTCCATGTTAGACCCGGCGAACGCTTTGTCCATATTTTTTACAGTCTATGATTTCATGTCATGAAAGGTGCTATACAAATAAAGTTTTATTATTATTATTATTACTGTATATTGAGCTTTGGATTTGACTGCCCAACATATTATATATATTGTTCTTCGTCTGATAACAAAAAAGTTAAGCTTTTGGTCATGCTTCACTGTTGTCACTGTTCACATGACATCACAATATATAATATAAATGGTAAGTCGTAATTCAGTTCCCAATGGTTTCCTCGTGGCATCCAGTCAGTGCAACCACACTTGCAATTTCCCAAAATTGCAATCTATTTAAGATTCAATCTATATCAGAATCTAGTTTGACCTGTGTTATGTTTCTTCCTCTAATTCTCCCTTCTCTTGCTATAAATGCAATGTTGAGAGCTTGGACAAAATTAACTTCACCCACTCTTTTACACTGTATTGTATTGGTGTGATGTGACGATAAAATAATTCACAGAACAGACAAATGACTAAATGAAGTTTGTTTTTCTGTGCTCAGGCACTTTTGCCAGCTGAACATCATGTATGTTGGAGGACCCAACACCAGGAAGGATTACCATATAGAGGAAGGAGAGGAGGTGAGTATTAATTAGGCCTACAGCTAACCAGTTAATACATCATTTTGGCCTCAATTGAACTGCAGACCTACCCTACCCTACCCTACCCTGCCCCCACACACACACACACACACACACACACACACACACACACACACACACACACACACACACACACACACACACACACACACACACACACACACACACACACACACACACACACACACACACACACACACACACACACACACACACACACACGTGCACTAACCCTAACCCTGTAATCTATGTGCAGGCTTGTCTCTCTTTGAGTGCCAGGTATTAATTCATTATATAATTATATATTATATAATTAATCTGCAACCCTATTCAGATTCAGATTCAGATACCTTTATTAGCCATTGTGTAAGACACATAGGAATTTGCTTTGACATTGACATGTGTGCATTTATTTTTCCTTTTTTCACATATAACGAAAAACAACAACAACACAAATACAACACCGTGCAGGAAGTATAAATATAAAGTGCAGAGTTTATGGAATAGTGCAAAAAAGAGTCATTTAGCAGCCTGGCGGCTGAGGGGAAGAAGCTCAGTCTGTGGCGGACTTTTGTAGCCTTCAGCAGCCGCAACCGTATCCCAGAGGGGAGCAGGGTGAGGAGGCCGTGGCCAGGGTGGGAGGGGTCGGCCATGATTTTCCTTCCTCTCTTCAATGCCCTGGAGTCGTAGCCTGGTTAATAAACCAGACCGAATCAGCCGTTTGCAATTAGTCTGGTTTATTAACCAGGCTACTGGAGTCGTGCAGGGACTTGAGGGAGGGCAGAGGACGGCCAATCACCCTCTCTGCAGAGCGTATCACCCGTTGCAGCTTGGCGAGACCTTTCGCAGCTGCAGCGGAGAACCAGGTGATGATGGAGTGAGTGAGAATGGACTCAATGATGGCTGTGTAAAACTGAGCCATCATGGTCCTTGAAAGTCTGAACTTCCTCAGTTGCCTGAGGAAGCTACAGCCTCTTCTGGGCCTTCTTCAGGAGATGCCCAGCTTTGTGTGTTTGGGTGTACCCCATAGCGATGATTTGATTGCCTGAGCAATGTACATATTGAGGATAAAAATCACACCTGTGTGAAGTGAGGGGCGCTCTTATCATCGTACATCATCAAGACGTAAGAGACCATGTCTATTTGCTTTGACACTATGACGTAAAATTGTCCATTCATTGTCAACAGGAATTTAATGTTTGTGACAAAGTTTATGAACATACACTAAAAGCCCCTCAAAAAGTGAGGACAGAAAATTGAGGATGCCACAAGTGATTAGCTGGATTGGATAAAAAGTCACACCTGTGTGAAGTGAGGGGCACGCTCTCATCGTTATACATCATCATACATCATCTCATATCAACAACTGAATTCACAACTGAATTTATGTGATTGGTTAGCTGATTTGCTCGTCTAAATATGATGTCTACATTTTCCCTTCATTATCAATGGCATTTAATGTTTGTGTTGCCACAAATTTATGTCATATTTGGCAGACATTTGACCTAATTTCTCCTTTCATTTTCAATGGCAAATATGAGACGTGTGGGGACAAAAGCTGTATAGATTTTGTATTTTTTAAGAGCCACTGCACGCGGGATGTGTCCAAGATGTAAACAAAACTACATGTGAAGACAGGGCACGTCTTTTCACACAGGGAGAGAAAAGTCACACCTGTGTGAAGTGAGGGGCGCTCTTATCGTACATCATCATACATCATCTCATTCCGGCCAATCAGAATTTGCGTCCTCACCTTCATCTTTAATGTTTGCGTTACGCAATGTTTGTGTTTACTGGAACACTCAAAATTGTCCATTCATTGTCAATGGCATTTCATGTTAGGACAAAAATGTGGGTTACTTTACACACACCAAAAGCTTGACATAGGAGGGGCTATCACCCCTCAAAAAACAACCGCTACCATTGTTGATTTTGACCAAAAACACAGGCTGGGAAAAAAAAAAAAATCTGAATCAGATAACACATTTCTTTTTTCTTCCCATGTCCGGTTCCTGCCTGTTGTATGTGTCTCCTAGCAACCGAGGATCATTCAAACGGTGGCGACAACCGACAAGCGCCCTCTAGTCTAGTGTTTAACACTGAAAACACAAAATCTCTGCTTTCTCGGCTTTGGCACCCAGGACAGGAAAATAATACATAATTTCTCGAATTTTACATTTTTATCATTCAAGAAATTAAGTTGATCAAAGTGTAACTTTGATATAATTGTGTCAGCCATTATCGAGGCATGCATGTAAGAGGTGGTGCCACATGAAAGTATGCTGTTTTCTCAGCGCTAGCCTACTCTGAAAGGTTAATAGAACTATAACAGATACAGAGAAGGTGGTGTGTCTCCTCAACTGAATTCTTGCAAATAGGGTGTTGCCTCACATTGTTGCGATATTGATATATTTTCCAACAGGACATAAAATCGTATTATGTTGACATGCATGTGTGACACAACATAGGCCTACATGTAAAACTAACATGACATGACTTGATACACAATTTATTATACAGAACTAATATATTTAATATTTAATATTTAGTGTTGATGTTAAAGTAACACAAAGGTTGCATAATGTCTATGGCTTCAAATATATATTAAGGAATGCTGCCATAATGTGATTAATATTAACATAAACGCCTATATACAGCACTTCATTGAGCGGTGTCCACCAGGGCTCTATATTTTAGGCCCCCTCCTTTTTTTTAACCGCTAGTCTATACTAAAGAGACCAGCAATTTTCTGTGAATGCCTCAGAATAGGGACATTATCTTTTCATGCATAGTCCACCTGATGGGTTAATGAATTAGCCAGTCCAACATGTTTGTACCTTGTAATGACATTTCAATCCCCCTGGAACAGATAGTTCCCCCCTCTGTCTGTCTATTGACTTTGCTGGGGTCCATAGCTGCATGGTTTTGTTGCTGTTCTTTTATTTCAGCTCATGTGAACTGCACAGTGACAAGTATAGAAGGGAGGTTAATGAATGGACAATGAGATTATGAAAGATTTTATGCACAGGTGGACACAGCAAAATCCTGCTTTTACTTTAACTGTGTGTGTGTGTGTGTGTGTGTGTGTGTGTGTGTGTGTGTGTGTGTGTGTGTGTGTGTGTGTGTGTGTGTGTGTGTGTGTGTGCACGCACATGCATGCATGTGTCCTTTCTTGCTTCATGTTTCTATTTCATTTATCTGCAAGAATGCATCAGTATGAGGCCAATTATGAATAATGGCCTCTGCAGCCAGGTCAATGCATAGTCTGCATTTATACAGTATAGAAATGAGTATTTCATTTATCTCTTGATACCTCTTTTAGCAACAAAAAAAGCTGATATGCCAGACAAAAATGATATGCTGTGTACAAAATATAGAACAGATAAATGTCATGAACGATGCTAGTTTGGGATGGCCCAGGGTAAATCATTGAACGATGAGGGACTTTCTGAAAATGAGTCACAATATTACATTTCTAGTGCACCATTTATAGACAAAATGGTCAAAAAAGTTATATGTATCATTACATATATTAGGTGTACACTAAAACAGACTAAAACTACAGTAGATAGCCTATACTTGTTTACTTTCTCTGCTGTCTTCCTCCATGCGCAGTTGTTCTACCAGGTGAGAGGAGACATGTGTCTGAAGGTGATAGAAAATGGCAAACACAAGGATGTGCACATCAAAGAGGGGGAGGTGAGATCTACCATTTACTTTTTTAGCTGATGTGACTTGTTTTCAGCTCATCTGCTCATACCTGCAGATCCCATAATATTTGTTTAAAACAGACAAACAAGATGAAAGCAAGTGTGACTATTTTTGACCAAGTTACGGTGGCTCCGCAATATAATCAGGTAATCTAAGCCTTAGATTACCCTTAGATTCTAAGGGACCACTGGTTGAACCACAGCCTGCTTGAAAATCTGAAGGTGAATTATACAATGGTACTACAGAGTATTAGGCTTTAGAGCAGTCTCGAAATGTGGACATTTACCTCATTTACCTGGTATCATAGTCACTTTGTACATGATTTCTTTGCTCTCTATTTACTTTACCCTGTCATTTGTTGACAGGGTACATGAACTAGGGTTCATGCCATATACTCCGATCTTGCACTTTGTAACTCACGAGTCGTATACAACCTAGTATACATGGTATCAAACCTTTATCGAATTATGTCCCTTGGTTACATTTTAGTTGTATTGTTTTATATGTGAAACTTCACCAAATCAAGTTAGTTTTTACCAGTCTTCATTGACCCTCTCTACTCTGTCACTTTCAAACAATCCCAATCTTTCAGATGTTTCTGTTGCCAGCTCGGATCCCTCACTCCCCCCAGAGACAGGCCAACACAGTGGGACTGGTAGTGGAAAGGAGAAGACTCCTGACTGAGACTGACTGCTTGAGGTTCACTGACTGCCCTCCCTCCCCTTTTCTTCTTTCTTTAACCACTTCACTTAATGGCATATATACACATTCAGAGACGGGTCCCCTGGTTGCAGCCAACGTATTTTCCTGTAGGCAGAGACAAGATATCTGCATTGTACACAGTCAGCTCTTCTACTACATTGAATGGAAAAGTGACTGATGTTAGTCTGCTCAAACGTTACTCCTTTACCTGTTTTTACTAACACTAACTTTACAAAGATGCCCAGAACATCGGGATGAACCTGTGTAGTTTATGGCTGCTCCAACAGTAGTGGCAAAATTCAACTTTGGAGAGAATCGGGAATGTCAAATACGAACGCCCGCCCGAATTTCGTTGCGCATTTAGTAGTATAATTACGGCACCGCTCAGTGGACCGCGGTAGCGGAGACGAAGCAGTGAAAGGTCCTGAACCACCGCTGAGAGGTTGGCTGCGACCAGGGGAATGTGTCTATATCTTCACTTACAGTTACACTCACAGTTATTCCTTCTTTGGCTGCCACATAGTGGTCTTTGGAGGTAGTTAAACCCTGCCGACGGAAATGACGATATCTATTATCTAGTTATTCACATCCGGTCTCCCGGCCTCCCAGACTGAGAGAAGAAGAAACGGCTAATGCTAGCAGTACCTTACAATGTTTACCTTTCGCCAGAAACGGTAATATGTCGATCGCCAGTGGGTGAAAAATCACAAATCACATCCAAACATCGGATGTTTTTTCAAAACCACGGATAGAGTTTCAGAGATACAATGCAATTTAGATCCTACTTTGACTGGTGCTCTATGGGGGCCGTGTGCAAAAATCCTGGTGCTGGGGGTGACAGAGGCGTTGCATAGCAACCGGGGCATGACTACAGGCCATAGGCGCCAGAGGGGGTCATTTGAGTCTGAATGTCCCTGCATTATTAGGGGATGACTGGTCTAGTTATTTATTTATTTAAGCAGCAGGGGGAAAAATGAAAATGTCCCTGCACTTTAGAGCGCCTAACGGTGCCACTGCTGCAGGCTTGTTTGCAGTGTAGCCGCTTCATATTGATATAATAAAGCGATCAAATACAGGATATCTAGTATTCGGCGGACGTTTCTAATTTGAAAAAACGGGATATCCCTTATCCGGCAGTTAAAGAATTAAGTTCCATGTCAAGATATATAAAAATGGGTCGTCAGAGTCCATTTTGGAGATATTGGAGATTTTGGAGATATTGAAGGGTAAAATGAACACACTGTATATTTTAATAATGACATGACATTACTGTGCATTCAGGTACTACGTGGATAACTCTACAGACATCTTATTTGAGAAGTGGTTCTACTGTGAGAACCTGGGAACCCAGCTGGTGCCTATAATCAAAGAGTGAGACATTTCTAATTCATGCATTAACGACAAAACCCTGTTCTCCTCATGTGATTAGCTGTATTTATATGCGTATATCGCATAGAAAACTATACTCCTAAGTCCTAACTGAACGCTCACCTCTCATTGAAATTGAATTACTACACCGGCATCAGTCAGTTGCTTCCTGTGTGAATGACAAGCCCTTCAGTTGTATGGCTACTGACTGTGCTTGGTTCTCGCAGGTTCACGGCGTCAAAGCAATACAGAACTGGGAAACCTGACCCAAGTGAGTTGTTGAGGCACCGTCTTATATTGCCATTTCTAATTATTATAAGAATAAATAGCTGAGATTTCAACTGTATAAATCTGCTCACTCATGGTCAAATTCCTCTGGGGTATAGAGGTCTTGAAATGCTTTCAAATACATAAACACGTATGTTCACAAACTGCACATTCTGAATATGGAATTCATCTCTGGCATCACCCGTAGGCCTATATACAGTACCTCTGTTATCCAGAGATTGTATCCTGCTTGTGTCCTCCATCACACAACAGTGTTGCTTGCAGGCAAGTGACAAGCGACACTGTCGTACTAGAGTATACAGTAAATTAGGCATGAAAGTCCCCCTGCACTGCCTGCCTCTGAGTTTTCCAGGCAATACAGACTGTGTCCATTCTTCAGCGAAATATTTAAATTGCTACCGGTTTAATTATTGTTAACCTACAGTATCTTGAGAGATGTAAATGACGCTGTGTCCATCCATATGTCTGTGTGTGGCTGAGCAGATGAGGTCTTCAGACAGCCTCCATTCCAGTTGAACACCATGAATGTTATGTCACCCTTCTGCTTCAAAGACTGGCTGGAGAAACAGAGGCCTTCCTTGGCCAGCGGAAGGCCCATTGATATGTTTGGAGCACAGTTTGAGACTGAGGTGAGATGGGACCCCAGGAAAGACAGGAATCGTCCGAAAAAAATGTTCCTCTTCCCTGGCTCATTCATGTTAAAATACCGTCATTATTCGATGTACTCTAGTTGGACCATGCACAGACAGTCATTTATTCTTTCACAATTCAACATTTGTCTCTAGTTTAATACCAGATATCAACTAAGTTTCAGTTAACACTATTAAAGTTCAGAAATGTCACTGAGTCTCGTCACAACTTGTTTCAACAATTCTAAGAAATGGTACCGGTGTTGTGGTCATGTTTTGGCAAGAGAAGACTCAAGTTACAGTGAGTTTGGCTGAATTGGCTCCCACACATGCCGTGAGTACGCACCGGCAGTAACATGATGCTGCTGATTCTACTGGTGATTGGCAATGATAATCACACAAGCTCACTTTTTCTGTTACTGTACAGACAATGCTGTATGGATCTGGGGTGACGTTGAAGTGCAAACAACAAAGTGACGTGTGGATATGGCAGCTGGTAATTATTCACAGCAGATACTGTATAATCGTTGCTGTCTGGAAGAAACCACCTGTAACTCCATTTTTGAGGTTTGCGATTTTTCCATGAAGCAATGCTATTGAACACCCTTTACGTCTGTGTAAAATATTGAACCAGTGGAACCAATGGAAAGTATTAAAATGTGCTTCGACGAAAACCTCCTAACTCCATTGGATCCTCAAACTATCTGGCAAACCAGCTAACTCCTAGCCCGATTGTCAAGACTGAGCCTCTAGCTCGCTCAGTGGAGTGGGCGGGGGTCTATGGGCTGGAAACTCCACCTGTTTAGCCATCTTTTGTTTTCATGAATCAATGCTATTGAACACCGTTTACATCTGTGCGTTAGTTAAAAAACATATTGAACCAATGAAAAGTATTAAAAAGCGCTTTTACATTTTGAAGTTACAGTAGGTGGTTTCTTTTTACAGCAGAGATATGCATACAGTATGTTTTTACTCAGTGGCTCGTCTAAAAAAAGATTGTCTGTGTGTCTGTGTGCTAATCTCACAAACTGCTCGACTGATCAGTACACACAGGCTGACACAGCCACAAGTAGATTTTTCCCCCCAGCATTTCCTATAATCTTTGGAGATGTACAAGCTTAATTTTATAATACCGTAGATATGTCATAGAGTAGACTGGCATATGGCTGACATAACAGGCTGGCCAAATGAATCAGATCGACACTGGAGTCCTGCCATTAACATGTGGATATGGGATCCACATAATTCATTGTTATATTTAGTGGCTTGATCTTTCCTTTATAATCCATGATCACCACTTGGGTGACTTTTCTCTTCAATTCCCAGTACTATTTCAAAGATACTGTAATTGTGTCGTCATTGTACATGGACATTGTACATGGACATTGTACATCAGTACATGTCATATTCTTCTTGGAGTACGTGATGTTAACAGGATTCCATCACATACTCCAATCCTCATTTTAGCACGTCATATCACAAGAAGTGTTGGGAGACTTTGGACAGACCGTGTCCTAAATGCATACTCCCCCTTCTCTCTCTCTCTCAGGAAGGTTCCTCTAATGTGACTCTGAATGACCAGACATTCTCTCTCTATTCCGGAGACAGTCTTCTCATTCCTGAGCAGAGCCAGTAAGTGGGATATCAGTCGCTCGTCATATATAAAATAATAAAATGCATACATCTGTTCATAGGCTTCATAAGGCCAAACACAGGCTGATGATATAGGGACAGGTTTGATTTCAATGTGTTTAAATAGTGTTTCTTGATATATGAATTCATGTGTTTGTCTTGCTATTTAAAGAATATGAGACTATTTCAAAAAATACAAGCATTTGTATGTGTAGATAAAACATTTTATTGACTTAATTGACTGTAATCCTATTGCTGGGTATATTTGATATTTCTTTACATGACTTGCTTCTGCTATAGGTACCAGTGGCAAAGAGATGAGGGCTGCATCGCCTTGTTTGTTGTTCAGAACCCAGAGAGGAAGAGACCATGAGAAGTGATCTTTTTCTTTGTACATTGTCACATGCACAATTGCACACACACACGCACACACACCTAATATACAGTAAGTGGGGAGAAGGACTCAAGATGCTCAAGCTAACAACTCTCATCTCTAAAATGTATACTAGACATCGGTAAACAAGATTATAATCAGAATTATGGTATCACTATTTTTTTTAAAGTGGTGCAACCACTTCTACATCCAGCAATGTCCGTGTACCTGTGTGTGATGTGTGTACCTGTGTGAGCACGAGTGGTGTGCGCATGCATGAAATTGGAACGAGAGAAGTATGTGACATGGCTGCCACCTGCTGGACGCAAACGATACAGAGAAGAAATTGGAACGATACAGAGAAGAAATTGGAACGATACAAATTGGAACGATACAGAGAACCAATAGACGGGAGTTGCACCACTTGGTTCACACTGGTGTGATTTTTTTTAAACATCTGTTTATTATTTATTAAATAGCAAAAAACATACAAACAAGAGACTTACAATAAAAAGAGACAAAACATAACTCAAAGAAAAAGACAAAAACAATAAAATAATAACTGACAAGGCTGTTGACTACACGGCACTCCGAGGACAGAAACAACATCACAATCAAGTCTAAAAAACATTTCTGATATGGAAAATAAGACATATGCACACATGTGTACCCTCATAGACAATATAAACATACATACAGTATACACATATCAAACATTCATAGGTACATTCATTAGATGACATTACGGGGCAGAACAACATTGAATTCCACCACCTCAGTCCAACGTAACAAGCATCTCAATAATGGGCGACCAGATTTTTAGATAAAGGTGTTCCCTTTTGGACAAGGTAAATCTAATTTTATCCAAATGCAGCACTCCTCCCAGCTCCCTTAGCCACATGTCAACTGTCGGAGGTTTCTCCGATTTCCAGGCTTGTAGAATTAACTTCCTAGCAAGCAGTGTAGCGAGCAAGATGGCCTGTACCTCGTATTTGTTTTGGACTTGATCTGGTTCCACCACACCGAAGAGTGCAACTAGAGGTGCCGGGGGGAAGTCTCTTTTATAAGCTTTAGCCAAGAAATCAAAAATTTCATTCCAGAAACGTTGCAATTTATGACATTGAAGAAACTGATGAGACAAAGTCCCTTTTTCCGTTAAACACTTTCCACACATGGGAGAAGAATCTTTAAAGATTTTGTTTAATTTAGTTGGGGAATAGTGCAGCCTATGAACAATCTTAAATTGAATCAGAGAGTGCCTAACATTGATAGAGCTATGGTGAATGTTGGTGATACAATCCTCCCATACTCCATCTGAAATCTCTATGCCCAATTCTCTTTGCCAATTGTCCTTAAACAAGCTTGAGGATGGGTTAACCACGGCCAGTAAGGTGTCATAGAATTGAGAGACTGCACCTTTTTCAAAGGGCTCAGTGTTGAAGAAACTGTCTAAGACTGGATGACTGGGTTGTTGTTCATATTGTGGGATATGCGTTCTAAGAAAATGTCTCAATTGCAAGTAACGGAAGAAATGTGATGATGGTAGCTGGAAGGATTCTCGTAACTGTTGAAAAGAGGCAAGATAACCTTTACCACGACCTTGATTAAAGTATACATTTCGTAGGTTCACAATACCTTTCCCCTTCCATGACATAAAAAACGGGTCCGCCAGTCCCGGCTGAAAAGCCGGATTGGAACATATAGGAGAATCCAAATATATTTTAGGAGCCTTTGTCAATGCTAAGATCTGAGACCATATTTTCAGAGAATTTTGAATTATGGGGTTATGTCCATAAGTACTTTTCTTGATCTTAATAGGGCTATTAAGTAATGCAGGAAGACACGACCCAGAACAGGATGAATGCTCGATACTAAGCCATGCAGGCAAATTTTCCAGATTACATCCAGGATAGCAGTCATACCATAGATAAATAAAGTTTAAGTGGGCCGCCATATAGTATAACCTGAATTGAGGAAGTCCAAACCCACCTTCGTTCTTACTTTTGCATAGATGTGGCCTGGCTATTCTAGGTGTTTTACCAAACCAGATAAAGGATGAAATGATAGAGTCCAGTTTTTTGAAATAATATTGAGGGATACTTATTGGAATTGACTGGAATATATATAAGAATCTAGGCAGAGTCACCATTTTTATAGCATTTATTGAAATAGGCAAAGTGCTCCAGAATTCTATATTTTTCTCTAATTGCTTAATCTTTTTCTCACAGTTTAATTTCAATAACTGATTCAATTTACTCGTAACCACTATACCCAAGCTTGTAAATTTATCCAGCACAATTTTAAACGGGGTAGATTCCAGGAATGATCTATCTGCAACCTGTGACAAGGGCATCAATTAACTTTTTGACCAGTTTATCCTATATCCAGAAAAGGAACCAAAGTTATTTATGAGGTCTAGTAAGGGAGGAATGGAAGCCCTGGGTTGGCATCAGAATTTTTAAAAAGAAAATAATAAGTTAAGTTACAGTATGGAATTCCGTTATAAAATATTAACAAAAGTATGAATATGATGATGCTAGCAGGTATTGAAACTGACACTATATATGTTTCACTTAGTGGCAGTAATTCGTTTATTTTAACACCTCTTTGCTGTTAAGAGAAACTGGATTGAGCATATAAATGTGTTTTGAAATTAAGACTGCATAGAAGGATCATATATCGATTTGTTTTACCACAGTAGACTAAATCAGGAAGCAGAGATGAATGTTAGAATGTTGTTTCTTGTCCCCATCCTGCCTATTCTGTCTGCCAGTGTGCTGTTTATTTTGCATTAGATTCAACAGGTAATGTAATTAGTTGAGCTACTGTATGTATGTAGATTGTTGTTTATAGATTTATTTGTGGAATAACACAGATTTTATGTTTTGAATTCAACTGTGTAACAAACAAACCAGACAGATGGCAGGAAAGCTGCGAGTTGGCACAGAGGTATAGATAGCCTACATAGATATTGATCATTTCAATAACTTGAAACTGAAACACACCCATGTTGTACAGTACCCATGTAGAACATGTTCCAGCACCATCAACTTTATCAGGTTGGGTTGTTGTGAAATTCTCAGGAAATCCGATTTCCAGAGAGGCACAGTACTGACGGCCGTGACGGGGTATGATTATCATAAATGAGAGTGCAGATCTACAGTACTTCCAGATAATCAGAGTGAGTGGATATTATCTCTTTAGTCGGTGAGATTATCATGTGATGCATTTCCTGAATGTGTTTGCCAATATTCCAAAAAATTGCTGTTTTGTGAATTATTTAAATGTTTAGAAATAAAGGAATATTATTGCATCTCAACTGCTACTGCTTTCAATTGCAGTGTTAAGGAATGAAAGTATGAGAGATTACTATTAATTACATTTCTTAAAGTTGACAATTATTTATGTAACCTTACTTTACAGGCCGGACAATTGTGTGTTTATTAATTTTGAGTATATCCAACATCTATCGCATTGAATGGATCGGTACAATAACGTTTCCAGCCATGGTGAGACTACATGCAGTTATCAGATGCTGTTCGACAGATTTGAAAGAACACAGTGTATGAATGAATGAAATGAAAAGACAAAGCAAAGAGAAAGTAGACTCTCATACAGTACATGAATCATGATCCTTTCAAGAATATATAATAAAAATACAAAAGAAAAACTGCCTTGTTAGTTGTTAGATTTTTACTTGGAAGAAAATACATTTAAAAAGTTACAAATCAACAGAACAGTAGTGGACAGATGTTGTGAGCAGGAGACAGTTTCCAATAACAGAATGTGCTATTAGTCCTATATACTGTATGAAAGGCTGCTCGACCGGTTCAGTTGACCAGTCGTATCCTTAGAGTGTTCCTAATGACACATGTCTCTGCTATGAGCGACGCCACTGCCCAGGGCACTGCGTATTCCAGAGTCACTAAGCCCCCCAGGTTGTACGTGTAACCCGAGTAGTCCCAGGGACACGCCCCCAGTGTCCTCAGCCCGACCCCCCAGGAGAACTCCCACAGGTAAATGAACACGGTGTAGGCGATCAGCCGCCCAGGCAAGGGGAACCGACGTGCCGACAGCACGGTTCCGAGGCTCTCCATGAGGTAGATGGCCGTGGCGTACATGGGCAGAGCCCATAGGCTGGTATGTCCGGCCAGCCTGCTGTCCCCGGTGTCACACCAGTCGAGGGCGGCGGTGAAGGCCACCTCGCACAGACAGCCGTGCAGGGCGTAGACGTACAGGCGGGCCAGGGGAGGAAGAGGACGCCATGAAATGCTCCCTAGTCGTTCTTCATCATCTCCAGGTCCTGTCATGAGGACAGCAAAGAGTATACTGTAATATCAGCTTTATTGTCACATCACAGTTTTAAGTAAAAGAAAGCGGATGAAATTTGTTTTGTGCATAAAGTAGTAACTGTTGTGTTACGTGATCGTCCCAAGAAAACAGAGAAAGGGGAAGACGAGAGAGAGATAGAAGCTATTCAAGGTATATGGGTTTGTTACGAACTGTTCAAGTCACTACACTGTTCAAGTCACTTGTCACCATTAATCAAAATATAATCATAAACAGCCAACGGCTGTCACAGGGTTGTAAAGCCAGATACCTTGGTTCGTATGTGTTGACATGTTGGAGATACCGCATGCGTTGCTTGGTTATCTGAGGTTTAGAAGCCATGGGAGCCGCCTTTTATTCTGTGCAAGTCTAGTGTCACGATGATGTCGCCACTGTGTATATCCATCTTTGGAGATTCTACATTAATCTGATGTCAGCGCTGGATATCGCCGTTGTCTCCATATATGGGACTATAGGTTATCCCCATATATGGAGCTCTAAGTGAAAGCCTTCGCAACACATGAAAAATTGCTCGAACCAGTGCTGGTTATTTAGTTAGGACCCGCTACAGTGGTGTTCGATACGAACTTAACCTGGATGTAGACACCTCTGCTTCAACGCTCTACGAGTTGCTTAGCCATTAGCCAGTTATTGTCTCATCTAGAAGACTCGTGCCAAAAGTAATAGAAGCTATTCAAGGTATATGGGTTGTAAAGCCAGATACCTTGGTTCGTATGTGTCGACGGGTTGGGGGGGGGGGGGGGGGGGGGGAGTAAGGACTCGGAGATCAAGGCAGGAAAGAAGAATGTTTGAGCGCTTTTACCACAAAAAAGTAAGTTTCAGGGTTTCACTAGAACATTTGCATGTATTCTGTCATCCAGGGCAGTTCCAAGCATTACATATCATTAGCCTTGTGCTACTGTGTAATGGGGATCATATTGCTTACTTGTACTTGTACTGTATTACTTAAGGCAATTAATTGACAAGTGTTTTTTATATAATGCCTACTAAAAGCACACACTGTAAGTGCAACATCCTCAGTTTTCAAAATGTGTTTCCCTTTGCATCAGTCTTCTTGCAATCACAAATAAATTAACCAATTAAATACATATAACAAGGTACTGTACTGCTTTGATCAATCCCAGGAGGATTCATCTTTCTCAATACAACAGCAATTAGAAATGATTAAACGTTCATGTAATAGTTTATCCTTTTCTCCATCTCTGTCTGCAGAATAATAATGGCATGGCATAAACTTCCAACTACACAATAAAATCCTGGGTCCAGTGGGTCCTTGATAAACTCTTTGAGTTAGGTAACACGATTGCATTGTGCAGTTATGCAACCATGTGTCCTAATGAACTCTCTCTCTCTGACTTATCTCTGGTGACCTAGACAAGAGGTAAGAGCCTGGTAATAAATATACTGCTAATGACAACTGTCAACTGTCATATTAGATACCAGGATATTGTACATCAGAGTGCCGATGAAACATGAAATCATAGACAAAGTTGACAAAATGAGCATACTAGATTCAACAATAATGTGTTTTGATGGTTGATTTGATCATACATTCCTACTAGTTCAATGGTGTGTACCTGACAATATTCATTGACAAAAATAACCAATTGAAAAAAGTGACAAGTTTAGGGGCAGGCATAGTTTTACTGAGGTTAAGTTTAGGAATAGGGTTAGGTGTTTGGCACCATTTTACCGAGGTTAGGAATAAGGTTAGGTTTAGGCATAGTTTACTGAGGTTATAGGTTTAGGAATACCAGGTAGAGACCATTCAGAGTTTGCCGGAATAGAGGGTATGTGCGTGACATGATTGACATCGTCACCATAGCCGGAAGTTATGCGGGAACGCTTACTGTAACTAGTAACTTCCCACACTGGTGATGTCATCACTGTGCAAAGTCTCAATTAGCGGCCTAATAACCCAGCTTAGCTAAATGAAAGACTTGGTAAATCCATAACAAGTTATCCAAAATACATCAACGCAAGTTTGTCAGTGGCAGTAGTGGCAGGTACTTAATTTTGGATAATTCTCGATAACAATTCAAATTAATAATATCTTAACAGTAGAATCAAAGATTCTAGTTCCATTACTTACTACACCCTACATAATTATAGTCTAGAGATGCAACATAATGGCAACAAATATACACATAATGTATCATAGACCGGTACATTACTCACCATGAGTTTTAATGCCAGGAGTCCTCCTTGCATGCACTGTTCTCGTGTCCATCCCTGGGCAGCGTGTGGATTTGAAATTAATCCTACTTCCCTGTGTGCCCCGTGTGTGTGTGTGTGTGTGTGTGTGTGTGTGTGTGTGTGTGTGTGTGTGTGTGTGTGTGTGTGTGTGTGTGTGTGTGTGTGTGTGTGTGTGTGTGTGTGTGTGTGTGTGTACGCACGCGCACGCATATTTTTCGATCCTAGGCTAAACATTAAGCTGCTCCATGTTATCTGGATGGGACGGTGATGTCTCTGCAGGCTGAGGTCAGCAAAACGCAGAGAAGACCCAGGAAGTCAAAGTACAAAAAAGGTTGAACAAACGGTCAAATAAATGGTGCAATCGTATCATAATAGTATATCCCTTTCTCCATAGGGCTTGACAATGTGCATTACATTCCCGGAGCAGTTAGGGGTTCAATGTCTTTCTTAAAGCCTGGAGGAGCCACGATCTTTCCCGAGGCGGAGTTGGCATCCCCTAAAAACAATCAAAAGCGGTTGTGTTAAAAAGAAAAAGAAAAAGAATCACACCTGTGTGACGTGAGGGGTGCTCTTATCATCGTACATCATCATCTCATTCCGGCCAATCAGAAGTTGCGTCCTCACCTTCGTCTTCAATGTTTGTGTTATGCAATGTTTGTGTTTATTCGTATAGGTTCGCTATCCATCGGACACCTTTCGGGCCAGTCTGATGTACTGTACCTTTTGACTCCTTAACCGTGTAAAGGCTCATACATAGTCTGTATTTTCGGTGGTTAGGTGACCACCGAACTACAACATGACGTCACGAGCCGCGGTGAAGAGCAAACCACCGCCACCGCTCCAGCCCTTCTCTCTGTTTTTACTCACCACCGCTCAACGTTATTTCAGCTCCGGTGGCTCACCACCGGAGCGGTGGTCACCTCACCACCGAAAAACCAGACTATGAATAGGCCTTAAGACCCAGCGTTGCTTTTCGGACAACATTTTTTATTTTAATTCATTACTTAATTATTATTATTTTTTTCTGTTATTTTTTCACCTAAACGTCATCAGTGATGTTCATTGCAATGCCATTGCAATGCCATTGGTCATGATATTTGCATATAAATACCCCCCCCCCCCCAGAGGCTGAAATTCACACAAATTAAAAATAATTAACCTATGACTTTTGACCTTTAACCCTAATAAAAGTAAGTAAAATAATTGTAATATATGTTTTTTTGTGATTAGAATGTCTAGAACATGTTTTATTCATTATTGTGAAAGGTACCCCCCAAATGTAAATTATGAATTTAATATATAATTATATAATAATTATAAATGGGCATACAATTTATAAAAATACATTTATTTTAACATCTTTTTTAACATAAGTCCTAGTAGTACAAAGTAGTAGTAAGGTTGAAATCTCTTTTTTGCAAGTAGAAATATATCCGGGTCTTACAGGGTTAATGTGGATCATTTGGTTTCTGCTGTGAAGGAACTATTCAGTGGTTGAATACCACTTTCAACCACTGAGGCAAATTCATTTCACAAGATAAGGGAGTTTTGTGATGACTGTAGCAAAGTCATAACATGCCCTTTGCCACAACCAAGGAAAGGAAGCTCCCTCAAAATACTGTTCCAGGTGCCTGGCACAGTGCCCACTGCCCAGACAGCCTCATGCTTCCCTCCCAGCTTGCTCGTGTCCCGATGGCTGCACCCAAACAACTGACACAGCCATGGGTAATCTACCAGGCTGGCAGAGATCTGTGCTCTGAGGAGTGTACTTAGTTACCGTTTTCATCATTCATGTGAGAAAATGTTAAATGTGGGAGTGATAGTTGGGCACAATTCATTGTTATAATTATAATGTATTAATATTTAGTGTACATTTGTTATATTTTCTGCAATTTGCATAAACAGCATTGATGCAATCATGTTTCCCAGCCGCTGCTTTGTGGCAGTGACTATTATGTGCTATTTTAGTTTGGCAGACGTATTTAATGGAGTTAGATGTACCTTTACCAGTTGATGTGTTGCGAGCTCAAAATAATTTAGAAAAGGCTTGTGGTTAGGTGATTAAGTAGTTAAGCTTAATCACTGAGCCTCCACCCCCCTTCAGTCCTCCAGTTCTTCAAAGCTTAGCAGCAGTTGGTGCGGAGGACATAATCTCAAACTGACACATTTGATGACTCTTAACACAATAGCTCTTAAAAGGTAGAACAGATAAGCAACAACTTTTGATATTTAGTCCATATCTAAACAACAATATCAGTTTATTTTTTCATGCAATTATTTATAGGGAAATTACTTAAAATTAGACATTTTGAATAGCTGACTCTGCAGGAAGCATGAATGGAATTGCACAGTGACTAAACTTAACTCAGTAAAACTATGCCTACCCCTAAACTTATTTCCATTTCTATTTCGGGAAAAAATTAAGGCGAGGGTGTTTTGAGGCAAGCATTCCGGATACACACACTGTATCGACAGTACTTCTGGTACCTCTGTGTAATATTGGCCTATAACTGTACATTGTCATCCATTCCTCTTAACATTTACATAATAGTACAATATCATCAGTGTTGTCTATGTCAGGGCCATATGACCATACAAATTCTAATATCCAACTAACCAACAAAATCAATTTGTTACAGTTTTCCCACTTATCACTTATTCTTCATAAAACATAGGCTCTCAGCCTGGCTCAGGGTGAAGCTGCTACCACTACGAAGTATGTTATTAAGCTGCAGACATTCACTCACACACAACATACAGTGTCTCCATCGTACAGTATGTATAAAAGAAATAGTCCATGCAATGTGCCATAAAGTCTCTCCATTTGGATAAGCAGATGTCGGGCCTGACCAGTCTTGTTTGTTTTACTGTGTACTCAGTATGAAGAGATAAATGACAGATCTCCAGATCAGAGTCCAGTAAATCTAACAAACTCCCTAGACTAGAAAGAGACCACTCTCACGGTGCCGTTTAGGAAGTCAATAACCATTAGGTTATTGAGCTGACTGAAGGTCTGACTGTGTGTACACACTGCACTGTGATGACTGGAGCAGTGTTCCTAACTCTTCCAATGTATTATTGAATTGTGGTGGTTGCAGTTGAATTAAGCGGAACTGTCTTCTAGAACACCTTTGAAATGCTAGCGTGATATTGTAGAATATTAAGGATGTTTGCCTCACTAAAGGATAAAGTATTCATCTGTTTGTTTGTTTGTATTAATGATAAAGCTATAACCCCTAAAGCTCAACAGTGTTGGAAAGTGACAATATTATTATTATTATTTATAAGTATTACCTTTATAAACCTCCCACGGAGGCCAGCATCTTCGATGTGGGACCTGAGATGAGGGTGTGGCCGTCCGCTACTGAGCTGGGCATCTGACGATGACACATGAAAGAATAATAGTGTAAATTGATATCAGAGATCTCCATATATGGACATAAAAGCAGTGTTGTTTTCGTCTACTAAAACTATGACGAAAAAATGTCGTCAACTAACTTTTTTCACGGACAAAAACTAAATAAAAACGAAGCCATGATGACTAAAACTATGACTAAATATACTGTCGATTTTGTCAACAAATAAAAACGACACTAAAATGTTAGGAAGGGACTAGTGGACAAGAGATCCAGTATAAGTAAAAGACAAGTAATTTTACACTTGGTTGCATGCTGAAAATAGCAGATCTACAAGCTCACAACGCGTCGCTTGTAGATTTAGTTGACTAAAATGTTATGCTATTTAGTCGACTAAAACTAGACTAAACACTAAAACATTCCGGGTGACTAAAATGTGACTAAAACTAAATGAAAACTATCCAAGAGATGACTAAAACAGGAATTTGCTGCCAAAAACAACACTGGATAAAAATGGGACAGAGATCTCCATATATGGGCATAAAAGAGATACAGACAGATGGGCACAATGGGTACTCTGATACAGCCGCTCGGCACTATGATTCAGACATATTGGCCGGATCGGCAGTGCGACGTAGGCCCAAACTCTAGATGTAACAGGAGCAGTGGGCACTACGGGGGCAGGCGGGCAGCGCCTCAGGGAGAAATTAGGAAGGAGAATTCCATACCTTTATTTGTAGTCGTTACGTCCCCGTTACGTGTTGTGCTCATTCGCTTATTTCCATCACTCAAAAATATTTTTTTTTATATATCCTCTCGTCATAATGTAAATAGTATGCCAAGCGGCACACTTCATTACTTATTTTGATGGAAATAAGCGAATTAACACAAAAACCCAACCCTCATTGAGGGCTTATATTAAGGGAAATAGCAAATAATGCACAGAATACCTGGACCTCTTTGTTGGGGACGTAACAACTACAAATAAAGGTAAGAAAGCCTTCTAGCATGGAATTCTCCTTTAAGAGTCTTGCTCAGGGACACACAGCAACACATTGCTGGCCTGGCCTGGAACTGAACCTGGAACTACCTTCTCTCTCTAGTCTAACCACTCCGCTAGCTGCCCCCAACTCGGCTATATAATAGTTGTCTCCACCAGGCCGAAGGCATGGGGGGAGAGTATGTTTTGCACTCCGTCCGTCCGTCCGTCCGTCCGTCCGTGTGTGTGTCCGTGAGAGGCTAATCTCGGCCACCGTTAACCCAGTCGATGCCACATTTTGCACACACACTCCCTGGATGCCAACGATGAACCTCTGCCCCAAACTTTCCAGAACGGCCTGTTATAGCGCCACCAGGAGGCCGCTTTGTGCAAAACAAGTTTTTGCACAGTACACCTACAGATTTCGTCCAAACATCACGCAAATTGGTACACAGTCTCTCTAGAGCCATTCAACGAAACCAGTCTTTCAGATTTCTCAGACTCCATCCTGATTGGTTAAGATTGGCTTCCAAAGTTCACAGGAGTGCTCAGTTTCAAACAAAATGCTGCAAATCATGAACACATCGCGTGATTTCCGTGAAATTGTGCACCCACATTCCCACTAGGCCGAGGACGAAATGCCACATGAACAATTTCAACTCAGCCTCAAGGTGGCGCTATAACTGGCCGAAAACTGTTTTCACCTCTAACTGCACGGATCTGTGGATAACTTTGTATGCCAACTCCCTAGAGGCCAAGGAAAAACCTTTGCCTGGAATTCTTCACATCTGCTCATCCTGGTGGAGACCTGTGCCCAGAAGGGCACTTTTTCTAGTTCATTTTGGTTTTCTGCTATATTCTTTTTTTTTAATGTCTGCCTTGGGTTTGAATTGTTGATAAGAAAGGGCTTGGTTTCCTCCACATGAGAATAGGGATGCCAAGCATATTTATTTGTATTGTTTAGTATGTTTTTAGAGCGCCCCTCTCTTCACACAACTGTGATTTTTATTCTTGTCTGTGGAATTGTAAATAGTTGTATTTGCTGGAAGAGATTTGTATGTATGGAGCAAATAAACGTCTTTGTTAAAAAAGGATTAAGTGGTTATTTAAGTGCTTGAAATTGTATTTATGTCATGTGATGTGATCAAGTGTGTCCTTACCCATGAACTTCAGTGTGGCTGTGTGTGCATCACTGACACACACACACACACTGAAACAATCATTGTTGTTCATCTTAGAAAGTTAGGGGAATTTGTTCAACTGAAAGTGCTAGTGTTATGATTCAGCGTGGAAGATTTGTATGGTTTGAGAAAGATGCAAATTGTGAAATAGAAATGCTTTCTCAATAATTGGCCCACTCATAGCATTGTCTTCCTGTGTAGTATCATCACACCTCAAGCAAGCATACAGTAGGAGTGTCGCAAGGAACTTATGTCATAACCAATGAAAATTGTAGTCTGAATGCAACACAACCACAGAAAACAGTAGACACTGCGTATAAGACATTGATACAACGCTCAACACACAGTACCCTCTCACCCCAGCGAGGAGAGGATTCTGAAACGGCTCCTTCTAAAATTACTGACTTGATTAAGAGGAACTGGTGAGTACTCAGGATATTCTTTCTATAATATTCGTTTTATTGATCCCGTGGGGGAAATGCATGTGTCATAGCAATAAGTAGACAGGAAACAGAGGAAACATAGGCGAGATACAGGTAAGAGTAAAAATACAAGATAGAAGTCATCTGGCTTGGGCAGATGGCCAAGCCAGACTTGGCCTGGCATATTCTATGAACTACTAATAGCTCCAAATATTGGCATACATATGTACAATCTATCATGAATAATAAGAGCTATATCCATGAATGGATACTGTATTTATATGCACAGTCTGTAAGTATACAGTTTACAGAAGTTATAAGTAGGGATGGAGTTTGCATTTTACACACATGAACCAGTTAACAGTTTCTTCAATACAAAATAAATACTTTATTTGATACCGTGTACTCAATAAGCATGTTATTAGGTTTTTTCGGCTATCGGGTTTCGTGGTCCATCCCTAGTTATAAGCATGAATAGGAAGGAGCCAACCAGTGCCCGAGCATCTGTCTGATATCTTCTATCTGCGATATCAATAATAATCTTTACTGTCCCGAAGGATATTCGTCTTCACAGTCTGTTCAAACATCCACATCAAAACAACACAGAGCACATAACACCAAGACGATACAAAAACATGAGGTCCTCACTCTGTACAGAACCATCCTATCGGCGGGGCAGTTTGTGTAACGCTGTGATGGCTGAGGGGACAAAACTCCTACTAAAATGGACCTTTTTCCATGGCCAGGTTCTGTATCTTTGTCCAGATGGCATGAGGTTAAAGAAGAGATACAGGGTGTTCAGTGTCAACAGCCAAGTCTCTGTGCGTTCTGTCCACTGCTCACTCACTCTGGCTCATGGACCACTAGGATGTACTGGGATGCAGGCATACACTACATACTGCCTGGCTCAAATGATGGATGCACTGATAAATGCACACAGGGAGTCACTCGTCAAAAGAAGTCTGAGCACTGTACTAACATACTTTTCTCTCATTCATCCCTTCAGAGATTCAGTTCTTGAGTTGCTGAAAAGAAGTTGTGGGTGAGTTGTGGATCCTGGCAAAACCCCAAGTGTGAAATGGGTTTGGTGACCGACTTCCCAATGGTGGTAAATCAGACCGACACACACCACTGTGACAACAGCCATGATTTGACTGCGTCGGTCCTACCCCCTATTCTAATTATCGAGATGATGTTTGGACTGCCGGGGAACTTAATAGCCCTGTGGGTCTTCTGGTTCCGCCTGAAGCACTGGAAGCCCAGCACGCTGTTGCTCTTCAATCTCCTGCTGGCCGACTTCCTGCTCATCATCAGCCTGCCTTTCCGCATACACAACTTCCTCACCGAGGAGTACTGGGTGTTCGGGGAGGCCTGGTGCCGCATAAACCTCTTCATGCTGGCCGTCAACCGTTCCAGCAGCATCGGCTTCATGACCGCCGTGGCGGTGGACCGGTACTTCAAGGTGGTCCACCCGCATCACCGGATCAACCGGATGACCACGACTCAGGCAGCAGGCGTGGCAGGCCTGATCTGGGTGATTGTGGTCGCCCTTCGGGTTCCGCTGTTGACCTTGGACCTCCTGCGGCAGCAGGGTGACTATTCCCTGTGTCGGAGCTTTGATTCCTACCAGAAGACACCGCCACAGATAGTCCTGCACAACTTTGTCTTTGTGGCAGAGTTCTTCCTGCCCTTGATGGTGTTGCTCTTCTGCACGGCTCGGATTGTCTTCATCCTGTACCGCCGGCAGCTGGATAAAGACAGGAAGGTGCGACGGGCCGTCCGCGCGGTGGGTGCGATCGTCGCCGTGTTCATCATCTGCTTCATGCCCGGCATTGCCACAGGGGTGGCCGCGGTGTACATAAAGAGATTCCATCCTGCCGACTGTGTGTCCTACAGGCTGGTGGCCCAACTCTTCACTCTGTCCATTGGCTTTACGTACCTGAACAGCGCCTTGGACCCCGTTATCTACTGCTTCTCCAGCGTCATGTTCAGCAATGTCCTCAAGACCTACGTCAACAGGCTGGGTCTGGTGGAGATGAAGGTGAGACGTCGCAGTACAACCAGCGACGGATGAAACGAGGTAACTGGAATGAGGGGGGAGGGGGGGGGGGGGGCGGTGTGTGTGTGTGGAAAAGAAAGACAAGGATCACACTTCATGGTCTCTTCCCTCGCTGGTGGAGATAAAGGTGGGACGTCGCAGTACTACAACCCACAATGGATGAAACATGGCAGCTGGAATGAGGGTGTGTGTGTGTGTGTATATATATATATATATATATATCATAATGCTCCTATATATGTTGATATACAAAAGTAAACAAGTATGTTCTTCTGTGTAGAATCTCCCACCAATTTATACTGTATATACCTGTACAAGTGGTTCTAAATCTGTGGGCCCGGGCTTGTGAGGATATTAAAACACTTATATTGATACAATAGCATTAAAAACATTACATGCCCTCTGCACCTGTAAAATAAGTTCTCAATAAGAAGGTATGCAGAAAAACATTTGATGTATAAGAATTTTAACAGTGATGGTTAGTTTAGTTTTTTGAGTTTGTTATAACATTTAGGTAATTAGGGATACATCGGTTTTAAATAATATACAAACTCAATTAATCTAATATTGTGCTTTTGTGTGTGCTATTTTTTTAATGTATAAACTCGTGGTTAATCTACTGTATACATGTTAGACTGAAACTGTTGTTGGTCATGCATGTTATCAAAGACATCCTTCTGGGGAGGGAAGGAAATGTGTTTTGTGGTGTGGCACCCTCTGGTGGCTGCCTTAAGCTGTTTTCTCTGACAATAAATCAATAATTGGGGACTCGCTGATATGAGACCAAATTAAACGAATGTAATCACTGATGAGCCTGCTGATGATTCAGGTGTTGCTCTCCTATTAACTTCAATTAAGTCAAATATTGGATTATTAGCTCAGGAATGCAACAAAAACAACCCACATACTGTACGCTTAGCTGTGCTGTTTAAAAATGAAATAAACAGGCTTTCCGGTAAGCCAAGAAGCAATTGTTAGCATTGTTATTTATATAAATAAATAAAAAATTACAGCGACATTGTATGTGATAGACTGGACCTGTGTCGTCTCTGTACTTGGACCCCCCTAGCCTGGCTAGTAAACCAGACTAATATCCCACTGTAATCCGCCGCAGGCAAAAAAATGTTTTGCCAAGCGACAGATTCGCGTCTGTCTTATTAGCCAGCGGCCAGCCTAGGACCGGTGTACTGCCTAAAAGTACAGTACTTGTTAGAGTTAAAGATTTAGCTGGGGACCTGGAGTCAGACTTACAGCGCCACCAACAGGTGGATTTTTTGAAAAGTACTCAAATCATGAAGGCAGTGTGCAATTGTACGTGTTATCTTCCACAGACTTTCATACTAGGCTGAGGAATATATCCCACCCTTTTCACATTGGCCAGTTACAGCGCCACCAACAGGTGGATCTGTTGTTCTTGTTGTAGTAACGACCCAGCTAGCACACTCAAACAAAAGAGGCTCTCACTATAACTAGACACTTTACCTCCTCCCCCCCCCCCCTTTCTCTCTCTGTTTAAAAGTACAGGAAAAATCTCAAAGTACAGGTAAAGTTTTCACTTTTCGAAAAACGTGGACATCTCGCACCAAAACACATATGGGTCGACCGTCGACCCCTGTATGAATAGCATCCAGTTCTCCCAATAGCTACCACAAAAACAGATTTTAAGAGAAGACTACACTATATTTACATTTTTAGTAAGAGTGGTGTAATGACAGCATGATTTGTCAAGCTTCCTCCACTTACTTTGATGTCTCGAGTTTCCTTATCCTTGTAGCCTACTGGACTCAGGTTACACAACCATTCCTGCTCACGATGTCTTGTACTACTGTGACACTGGGATGGGGGGGGGGGGGGGGGGGGAGCACTGGTCAGGAATATTCCCACTTAATAAAGTTTCCATTCTTTCCAAAGGGAAACAGATATTAATAATAATAAGTGCATAGCACCTTTCATACATAAAATGTAGCCCAAAGTGCTTCATGTTAACATAATAAATAGCAGGATGCCAGAAAGCAAAACATAATCCGTTATCTGTAATGTGTTTTAGATATCCAAAAACACGTTTCTCCGAGTCAAAACTGCATTCTCAAACAGTAGAACATCCACAGACACAAATGTAAAACACCAAGTAAAAGCAAGGAATCAAGCAGATAGGCATGCCATTTACCAGGTCAGTAGCTGCACACATGGCTCTGACACAAACAACATCCTCACAGCGCATTGCCTGTGGCACTGGTGTGAGGACCCACCGATTGGTGACCTGCTACCTGCCTGTTCAGGAAGGCGTTAAATACCTGTGTCACTTATGACATCACTTTACCTCTGCCTCCCTCTAGGGGCTACAGGCAGGTGACTAATTTCCTCCACCAATGTACCCTAAATCCAATATTATGGTCTCAGTGAACATATTTTAATGGTAGCTAGATAAGTGTTCATAATTATCTTTATTATTGAGGCTAGCCCCTCCTATAAACAGCTATAGTGTAGATTCTGTCTTAACACAAATCCCGGCAGAAAATCAGGTATAAGCATTTTTCAAACTGTGTAAACAAGATCCATGGTTATTGGCCAAACGATGCATGAGTTTATGCCTGTTCAAAGTTTTCATTTTTAAACGATTGGGAGGAGATCGATTTTAACTGTTTTTCATATCATTCAAAATAGTGGGAGATCTAAAGGTCAGAGGTCAACGGTCCCCATACCACAGATTTGTTCCTCGTGAGGAGATGCATATGTGTATTGAAGTTTTATTGCTGGCGGTTAAATGGTTGTGGGCTTCGTGTCTACAATATTGCGCATTTCGTAAAAAACGTTTGGCCTGGAGCACCAACAGAAGAAATTATTTATAGTTTCAAAATAGTGGCTGATCTAAAGGTCATAGGTCAAAAGTCAGAACACGAAAGTTGTTTGGCATGAGGAGACGCAGTCCCTTCGGGCTTGGTCCCTTAATAATGTATTCCAAGTCAGATATCATGTCTTGGAATGCATGTAGACTTACAACGTCCTCTGATAGGTCCAATGGCCACCAGGATGATTTCTCTAGAAAAGATAATATAGGCAGACAAGCATTTTCTTTGCCTTCTTCTGCTGATCTTCTTTCGGAAAATAATAGACAACTTTGTTTTGTTTTACAACACATCTATTTCTGAATTCTTTGATTTTACTTTATCACACTCACACTTTCAAAATATAATATGTAGTACAGTTTGTAATACAACAATGAGCAGTAAAAGGGGGGAAAAAAAGAAAATAAAGGTTGAACATTCAGATAGAGAATTGTGATGGGATGAGACAGTTGCTCCATAGGATTGAGTTAGGTTTAGTCATGGTAGGCCTAAAAGACAAGGCAAAGTAGCCCTTTGATTGATTGATTGAAGTATTTATTAACATATTGGAGAATTACAGTACATTTCAAGCACAACTCAATACAAAACTGTTCCAACCTCAACATCCTTCTACCGATACTCACTACCCCTCCTCTGCACATGTCCAAACCATCTCAGTCTGGCCTCTCTGGCTTTATCTCCAAAACCACCTGACATGCGCTGTCCCTCTTATGTACTTGTTCCATCCTATCCATCCTTACTCCCAGAGAGAACCTCAACATTTTAATCTCTGCTACCTCCAGCTCTGCTTCCTGTCTTTTCCTCAGTGTGACTGTCTCTAAACCGACTACTTGCCGGCAGCCTTTACGTGTGGTAGCAGTTAAACGTGAACTCATTAAAGTTTTCAAGTGTTTCTTGAACATTTTATTCATCTAATAGCAGGCATATTACTTTTTCTGTCCATTACCTAAAAAGATCTCCAAGCATGCTTATAAAGACTCTTAATCTTAAGGAAACCGTAGCAGTCAAGAGGTAGGACAAATATAATTATGGTGGATACCAATTCCTCTGTCAGTAATTATATTTCATACTGTCAGAACATTCTAAAGTGCTCTCAAAGCTACCATCCAGAATTTATTTTAATTAATCAAATGTTATTTTAGTCAATCTGTATGAGTATGTTAAACATAACTAGCAGTGCACTGTGACATCTGTACTGTAATGGTTAGGGGTGGTCTCCCTTTACTCTATATTTATAAACTTCAGACCCTCTTGTTAGAGAGGACACCTACTGGCAAATACGTAGTACTGCCTGAAGTGGCGAGCAGGACTGTCGTGGTCCAACAGTAGAAATGCAGTGTCTCTGGCTGGAAACCAGCGTTCCAATCCCAGGAAGGACATGGAACGTTATGATTGCAGCTTTTATGTTTTGGCCCAGCTCACTCTCCAGTTGCTACTTGACTCGGACAGCAAATTCTCATCTGTTAACAAGCATATTACTTGGATGCAACAGACCAACTGTTCGACTTGTAAATAACAATTTGCCTCTTTTTTCAGCAACTAAACGGCAGAGCTTGTCGGGCAAGGGACACCATCTTGCGAGATGCGACATGGTATAAATTAGGCTCAATAATCCGTGGAGACAATGAGACCATGCCTGTTTTGAGCTCCAAAAAGGTCCTTTCTTTCCCTCTCCTGTTTGTTACCACCAGGTGAAGAAGGGTTTCCTGCTCTGGAAGCTCTGTGTGTAGGAGCCATTGGTGGCCCTCTGAGGGGCCCTGGCTGTCTCCACGACAACAGGGGGCATCTGAACCAGCTGGAGGGGTGTCTTGGACTCTTTCAAGGCCTGACACAGGTTTAGCATCTGGCAGAGAATCGCAAAGCAAATCAGTACAATGAAATACTTTGAAATGAAAAATAGTTTGATAGTGCACTGAGAACAGCTCAGCTGTACTGTACTGCCCAGCCACCCCCAACCCCGTTTGACACACTCACCTGTCCTCTCATAACTGCTATCTGCTTGTGAAATTGTCCACGGTCGAAGCCTGGGTCTTTCTGTAACACACCAACGATTTTTTAAAGTACTTCTAAACATAAGTTTAAAACAGATACAGAAGTACAGATAAGTGAATCTGGCACAATGCTTGTTTGTGTCATTTATGAAATACAAAGTATCTTAGGGAGACAAAGAATGGCGTACAAATCATATAACAAACCTTAAAGAGTTCGTAGAGGTCTTCCTCCAGGTCTTTCATTGAGTTGGGGTCATTGAGTTTGGGCAGCACCAAATCTTTGATCTCCTGGGAGAAAAGCACCTTTGCTTGAGGCAGCCATGCCCAGTAGAATGGGTCTACAGGAGACAAGAGGGAGAAGACAACATTGGGTACAGATCATCAAATGTGTCATTCGGGCAAAGATTTCTTTTTTAAATTAAAATTTATTTTATAGCAGATCTATAACCTCACATATATACCTCACAATGTGAGACACAGCCGTACGGTAAAGCAGGTTTTAATATTAAAACCCATTTAGGCCTGAATAAAATAAAAACGTTTGCTCTGAAAGAATATATATTCAAAGATTTGTGCCGCATTTTTACGATTTTTCAAAAATAGCAGTCCTACAAGCTATGAGCTTGTAGATCTGCTATTTTTCAATAGCTAAAGTATAACATAATGCTTAGTTAAAACAGTTGGTTAATCAGTCTATCAGTGTGACCATTGACTGTAATACCAGTAAGACGCCCTGAGGGCATCTGCCTGGGTGACGGCAGACTGCTGGGCGAGCGCTGGCGATTTGGAATCGCTGACCTGTCAGAACAGGTCAGCTCCAAATACAGAGATCTAAGGGTGGCAGCGGGGGCAGTGTCTTGAGTGTACAGGGTATGATGAGGGCCCAGGTAGGGCCAGGCCTACATTTCCGGGCCTGTTGAGAACTCTAGGTTTCACGGCTGCCGGGCGCGGCTGCACTAATAACTATGGGACGGGCCAGTCTAGAGTTTGAATGGACATGTATCAGTCAAAAGGGAGACATCGAAGAGGAAGGACGGGTGGGTTATGATCAACATATGGAAGGTCAGCTCCATATATGGAGATCTAAGGGTTTGAGGTCAGATGTAGAGTTTCTGGCCGGCTCCATATATGCAGATCAATTCCTAAAAACTTCAACCTGTTCTAGCCCTAGTCATACTAACTGCCTAGCCTGATTGGCTGCCTCGTCTGCCTCCTCTGGCCAATAGGACACGGCATCCACACACGCACCTCTGGGCAATGGGATAGCAAGCAACTGCATGCCGGCATCTTAGAGTATAATATTTATACTCTAAGGCCGGCATCCATGCACACACGCACACACCACCGGGTCCGCACCGTGGAAGGGCTGATTTCCGCACCACAACAAAACACGGTCATTGAACCACGAACAGAACGTTGCAAATGAACGCAAACAACCGCTGCGAGGTTGTGACACAGAAACATACACGTTAGTAAAATAATAATAATATTTCCAATGGAAATATCCTAAACAGAGTCGTATTAAATAGTCACTAGACTATTTGACATTCGACAAATTTCCACAAATTAGTCTTGAAAAATGGGGGTTGTCAAGTGGTGGTTACTGGTTACAAACAGATTCATATGTCACAGCAAAAAAATCCCACTTTGAAGTTCGAATAGTGGGCTCTGATTGGTCACCCACAACTCTGGGGTGAGCAAAATGTAATTCAAACCAGAGAAGTGCCAGACCAATCTTTCCAGGGCTATTTAATTTTTTTGCTGTGTCAGATTCGGCTGGTTTCCAGGCGAGACTTGCATATAGTGTCAGTCAGAGGCCAAAATAAAGTGCTGTCATCTTGAAAATAGTGATGTATTGCAACCAGGGCCTGCGTTAATAGTGAGTCAAATTTGACCAGTGCCTGCATAGTAGTATATTAAGCAATGTGTACAAGTGTACTTCCTATTCGGGTTGACTCACAGGCTCTCCAGGAGTCTGGGTGTTTGAGGGGGAAGGCCAGGCCATTGTCTATGGCTGCCAGCTTAATAATTGGATTCTTCACCAACACCCAGTCTGTATCCTACACACACACACACACACACACACACACACACACACACACACACACACACACACACACACACACACACACACACACACACACACACACACACACACACACACACACACAAACGCACACACACATTCTTCTGATCATAATCTGTACAATGTTGATTTATGCATATCAGTGAAACCCAAAAAGGTACTAGGGATTGGCCAAAAATAAAATAAAAACATTACACTTCCGATATGTATTGCCAAGCATATTGATTTACCCCCCCCCCCCTACATAACAGCAACATATTTTACATTGCCCTAAAAAGGCACACTGTACATATCTGTGAGAGTATGCATGTGTTGTAAAGGATGAGCTATGATTAGTACATGTCCTTTATAATTTTTCACTTGTTGGAAATGGACATACAGAATGGTTTTCAATATTCAAATCAACTAAGCACTTGTAGCGAGTAGTCAGGTCTGACTTGTGTGTTTACTCACCCGATTCCCTCCAGTGTCCATTGGATAGTCATATTTTATTAGCCAGTTGTCATTCCCTCTGTCTGTGAACAGGAAATGCATCCCAGAAGACAAGATAATGAGATCATTTTATTACCATTTAAAAACACCAACATGTGTTCTTCATGATGTAATCATCTAGGACCACCACACTAACCTGTGTTTCTAATTATGTAATCTATAGCACCAGCACACTAACCTGTGTTCCTAATTATATAATCTAGCACCACCAGTCTTTCAAACTGCAGCTGTAACTGTCGACGGGTATTCTCAGGAAGAGGCTCCACTTCAAATCGCCTCAGCCAATCATCTGCATCTTTGTAACCTTCAACAAATAGCTGAAATGACCCCACCTGAGACAAGAAAAAAGTACATTTTGGAATGTTATAGTCGAGTCATCTATATGATATAAATTAGGCCACAGAACCCCATTTGATAAGATTTAATTAATTTGGTTCCATTCTGTACACACCTTTGAGTTACAGATCTGTAATGGTCCAATTGTTTCCTAAATAGTAAATATCAATCAGTTAGCTGGGGGTGGGGATCCCCTGGAACCCATTGAAGGGCCCCTGGGGACTCTATGTTGAGAACCACTGTGCTAGGATGGAATACAGCCACCCTAGGACTACTATCTGTACCAAGTAGAGTACACATCTTAAATCTGAGGGTTTTGTTTTTAGGGGAGATGTCCAGCTTGGGCGTAAACACAAACATTGTCCTAACGCAAACATTGAATGCCATTGATAATGAATGGCGACCTTTGGGTGTTTGTCCCAACACAAACGTTAAATGCCATTGACAATGAATGGCCAGCTTCACAGTACACGGGTGTGATTTTTGTATACTATTTAAATAGTGTTGAGAAAAAATGCAATTTGTCCCAAAGTGACTGCAAAACATTGCTGCTATTTTAAACAGCTTTATACCCTGTATAATGTATATAATGCCCTGTATATAACAACGCAATGTGACATATCTGTTTACAAAATGCTGTACCCCCTCCAACTGTATATACTTTCCCCATTTATAACAGATTTTTTAAATAATATTTTGACACTTGCTTTGCTAATGTAAACATATGTTTTCTCATGCCATGAAGCTCCTTATTATTTAATTGCTAGGAACAAAAGAGATCATGTATGAGCTGTGCTCATGTACTTACTTTAGGAGGAAGGTCTATTCTGTGAAAGCACTGTCCCACTTTGGGCACTTTCTCCATGGCAAGCCTCTTCCCCCGAGCTTTCACCCTGTCTATGGCATTATAGTTGAATGTTTTACTGGTCAGGTACACCACCTGGAGACCACAGCCAGAAAGAGGGAGAAGCAGAGGGGAAGAGAACAAAAAAAGTATGTAATGCATAGAACATAACAAGAGATTGTATCATGATAGAATGAGATGAGGTACATGCTACCTTGGTTTTGGGGACTATGTTGAGGTCTAGTTTCTGGTCCACCAGGCTGGCTCCAGCCTCCGACAGGTACCCCTGGTTGAGGACCAGACAGTCGCGGCCAAAGCTGCAGGGACAGCACACTTTCTGCAGCCATTTTGTCCACTTAGGATTGAGCTGCCCATAGGGTTCCTCATTCTTAGGTTTGAACACACCGATTATCTTCTGCAAACAGAAACCCACAGGTGTGATAGTAATACGGTGTCGCTTGTTTTCATCAGCGATGGAATATAAATGTATGGAGTATAAATTAAGCTTTACTGTTATCTAACTTAAAGCTGCAATCCAGAACGTGTTTAGTGAATAAGACATTACTTGAACCAATCTGTATGGTAGGTAGGTATGTTGTTACATTATGTCAGGCAAACACAAAGGAGTCGATATGTCGATTATAAAAGGTCTATTCGAATAATCGTCAACCTTATAGTCTCTAGGTGAGCAGGCTATTCTAGGGTGTCAGCCAGGCTGTGACTAACGTCATCCTCCACTCTGCCATCAAAAGACACAATTCATGAGCAAGGCAGAGACTTGCTGTAACTAACAAAGTGGAATTGGAATGGTTTCGCAACTCATTTATGTCAATCAGATTATCTTAAGTTCCCTCACATGACCATCTATGTAGTACCCTATTCTGGAGCAGGGACTGGGGCTGGTATTGTACCGTGCTAGTGTGGTGCCTGGTAACAAAGTTAAACATTATGTATTTAAAATACATGCATCATGAGTGTACCATCATTCGGTGGCGAGGCACAGATATGTAAAGAACGTTTCAGGAAACCATTCGACTTGTTGTTCCAATGAGCTAAAACATATCGTATGTGTTGGGAGACTTCCTAAGGGTAACAGCAAGGAAGGACACATGTGGGCTCATCTCCATGCAGCGGCAAAACACATGACTCTGTGATGTTTAAACAATAAATTGATTTTAAACAGTGAGAGAAACTATCAACAGGTCTGTGGGAGATCTCACAGTTATGTGAGCAATGCACACGATTTCTGCATGTGCTTCCCTCTCTCTCTCTCTCTCTCTCTCTCTCAAGCCTGACCTGCTGGCCTTTATCTCACCCTGTGACACGATAAAGGTCCCCACACACCGAGCGCGTATTTCGGATTTTCTAGTGGCGTTTCTCCATCGTTTTTCCGAAAAACACGGCCGGTGTGCAACCACCTTAAAAGGTGATTCCCGCAGCAGTTGACATTATGATTACCATGTTTAGAAATACTGTAGGAAACAATTGGTTGGTACACTGTGTCAAATAATTAAAACCAAGAAAACCGGTCCTCCAGTCCAAACTAAAGCCATTATATGGCAATAACTAGACCAGTGATTCTCCAAAGAAAAATATATCAAGGATCACCATTCTGATATGGATTAGGCCATGGACCCCCATTTTGTGACCCCAATCTACACAGGGAAATACTAGTGACAACATTTCATACAGTTGTCCAAAACACATTTGCCAACTGTGTATGACAATGTTATAAAAGCTTAATTCATTACGACAATGCCCTTTTGTCATAGTTCATTATTATGACAATGTCATAATGAAGGTAGCCTAACTGACATTTAGACTTTAGCAACATCAATAATGTGCATAGTATTGTTTGCAGGCGGGTGATCCTGATTCCAAAAACACATCTTCAATATTAAAACAATGCATACACATGCATTCCCACCACTGTGGTGGGAATGTGACTGCTGACTGCCTCTGTGCCTCACCACACCAAATGAGTGAGGCAGTCAGCAACAGCATTTTTGCAACACAGAGGGGTTTTTCAACTGCAAAGTGTTTAAGTAATTTCATCATCCAGCATGTCATTCGGTGAAAGATCCAATCAAAATTCTGCAGACTCTCTCACCCCCTGAGAGTCTTTGACAAAGTAGCTCCCACTGGACCCCTGGTAAATCCTCTCTGGGAAGATGCCCTCTTCACTGGCTTGTTCTGCTTTCCTCACGATTTCCCCAAACTGTGGATCACCGGGGAACTGGTTCCTGAGACGGGCCCGGACTGGGAAGTTGCCTCTACCGCGGTCAAGAAGAGGCTGTCTCTCTCGGCCGCTGCATCCTGAACTACCCGCGGACACCCGGACCCCTGAACCGGGTGTTGCGTTCGTCCCAAAGCCACTCGGGGTATTGGAGACGTCGCTTTGACAGTATTTACAATCCACTGAGTCCAGGGAGACATCGCTTTGACAGTATTTACAATCCACTGAGTCCTGGGACTGGGAAATGAACAGGCTCGTCTCGTCCATTGGAATGTAACGCTGGGCTGGTGATGGAGATGCAAACCTCCTCCTCAAATCTCGCCTCCTCCTCTGCTCTCCTCTGATTCACATGTTCATGTTATGATCTTCCGCACCCACTCAGCTGCTATTGGCTACAATCACTGTCTCCGCAAATCCCACCCACTCAGCTGTTATTGGCCAGAACCTGTAGAATGGGAATGCCATGAAAAATGTTCTTATTCCCAAAATGTTGCGAAATGTCTGACTTACAGGATGGGCCGGCCACAATAAAATAATACGGTATTTATTTTTCAAGCTACAATTTCATACTCAGAAATCTCTCTCTCTCTCTCTCTCTCTCTCTCTCTCTCTCTCTCTCTCTCTCTCTCTCTCTCTCTCTCACACACACACACACACACACACACACACACACACACACACACACACACACACACACACACACACACACACACACACACACTGTTTGAGAACTGTGGTCTGACTATCCCATGCTATAACTTGTTATTTAATACAGTAAATAATAGTCAGAATTAATAAGGAGGGGGGAAAGAAGAATACACAAAATCTAACCCTAGCTTCTTCCCACTTATTACGTGTAATTCATTAAAACAGATGACTAGTATTAATTGGAAAAATCAGATACAGCAGTGACAGCACCACTTTTATTTATTTTGAAATGTGCATGCATGTGCCACATGTAGCCAGTAGATGGTGCTATTTACCATTGTCCACGCAACGTGTCATTTTCATGGGGTCATTTTCCTCCTAGCCTCGGTGCTCGGTACCCAGACTTTCCTCCCAGTTGGGGATGCGAATACATGCCCAGTGTATTTAATATGCTTCCTCGTACGACGGTGTCATGTGGCGTGGGACCGTCACACTTCGAGAGGTTTAAATATCGGCGCACGACACCGTCGTAGCCTACGTGACGTCGAAGTAGCCTATAATAAATGATGTGTGTGTAGTGTACCGTAATTTGAGCCAGAGTGGGCTACTGACTGAAGAATGTGGAGAGACGTCCCACGTGCTTCCATTCTGGACTTCAGGCGTGGTTTCTGAGATGGGTGTGGTGGTGGTGGTGGTGGCTATATGGGTGGTGGTGGCATAGTGGGCTGGAAGTTGTCAATGGATAAAAGCACACGGTTATGTTATTAAAAAAGAAAAGGAAAACTTGACATGTATGCTGTCCCTGTGAATTTTTATTTTGTACATAATTGTGGTCGGGTGAACGGTTACATCAACATCGATATCTTTGTGGTGGGACAAAGTGACAAAGGCAAGCAAGGTAAAAAAGTGTCATGCATGTTTAAGTTGTTTAGGAACTAGTTGTAACAACCAAGCAGACTATTTTGTTCTTATAAAGTTGCTTTTATTTAGATGTAGAAACAATTACACCAGTCAAACAACACTGTACAACCCAGTGTATTGTTGTGTAAAACATTTAGTCAACAGCTGTGCAAGCACATAACAATATAATTACAGCCATGCACACATGAAAACATTAAAATATATTTTAATTCTCTGTTGCGCATCTTTTTATTTCATGGGAAAATATTTCACTACATTTTGGGCCTTTGGGGGGAGCTTGGGTTGCCCTGAGTGATAATCCCATGATTCCTTCAGATAACTAAATAACTGGATAATAACATACATATTTATTTTAAGTTAAAGCTCTGAGTAGTCATTGCTATGTCTGTGTTCTCTCTCCTGATTTAATTCAATCAGGGGCGAGAACCTGGGAGGGTTAAGTGCTCGACCTGAATTGTTATTGTTAGCACTTATTAAAGATTAGGCTAATTTACAGTACAAACACTATAGCAACTACTATCAGAATATATACTTTTCTTTTTAACACAAACATTTTAGAACCACCACCAACAGACGCAGACTGTCTGCACGTTTCTCCTGTCCACCTGTGAGCTCTAATTTTTTGCATGATAGCCACCACTCCTGGAAGTCAACTACCTGGAAGTCAGCCCGAACAAAAGTGGTGTAACTGTACAATGTTGCCCTGGGGCCTGGGAATACTGGAAAGCTCGCCTCAAAACACAGTCACCCCATGCGTACAGCCGGTGGAACTGCTCAGCCTGGAATTCCTAAATAGTGGAGGAGCTTATAGGGTCAGGGATATTTCGCACTAATTCATCTAAAAGCGCCAAAGTTTGCACAGATGCATCATGTAGCCCACGGCATGGCCAGTGGCTATGGCCGCATTTAGCCCAAGGAGTGTTATTCGTGCAAAACTAATGATTGGAATGGATTAAGAATCATGCAAAACCCAGGGCTAGTTTGATACTTCACATGCTACTTAAAGCATAATAGGTTGTTAATGGTGGCCATATGGATTTGGCCACTATGGGGACTCCGAAGGTCACCGGCTCGGGCGCCCTGGCTAAATCATTAGAGCATGCCCTGGGCAACATATGTGTAAAATGTTGCGACAAATTAGCGCAAATTCACCCTTAGCTCTTCCTAAAACTCCTCCACTAAAACTTAATCTGAGTAAACTATGCTTAAATGGTTAAGCCAAACCATATTCCTAACCTTATAACCTCAGTAAAACGGTGCCAAAACCTAACCCTATTCCTAAACTTAACCCCAGTAAAACTATGCCTAACCTTAAACATATTTCTAACTGTATCTTCTCAGTAAAACAAATACAAGAATACAAGAACCACCCCACTCAGTGGTACGAGTGACGGACATGCTCATGCATATTCCTTATATGAATGTCCATAAACCTAAAGAAGTTAGAAAGTGATATTTATTTTACCAATATTGGTGGCACTGTGTCCAATGCGGTTTTGCCTTCATTTAGAAAGGACTGCCCCCATTCCATGGGACATGCAGACAGTTTGGGCAACAACGTCTCATATGCTGTCATGATTAAAAGAAAGGGGGGCCAGTGCTTGCTCCATAAGTCACGTAAGCTATCCTTGACCTCAAAGGCTCCATTCAGCTTTGGAGGGAATGAAATGAAAGAAAGCCGTTATTCTCTCGTTATTCTCTCACCCCCCCTCTCAATCCACACATGCAATGGAGAAACACAACTTCTTTACATGTTTTCATGACAAAATATGTGTCCTTGACAGAAAGATGGGCTTCCTGCAGCTGCTGAAATCCCAGTTCTTGTGCCACCTGTTCATCTGCTGTGTGTTTCTGGTCAGCGGCCTCACAATCAACTTGTTGCAGGTCTGTGCTCTTCCACTGTGGCTGCTGGACAAGCAGCTGGCCCGGAGAGTCAACTGCAGACTGGGCTACTGCGTCGCCAGCCGTGAGTATACTCACGTCCTCACTCCCAGCCAGTCAGATGACATTAAAGTCTGTGACTTATCGTTATCAAATGTCGTTCTAAAATAGGATTAGGTTGGTCTGATGTGTTGACTAAACACATTGGACTGTTTTGAGTTGATGTGTAACCTTTGTAATTCTTGCATTTGTGTCAACAGACTATTTGAGACTTCTTGCTATAAACCTGACTTTGTTAGTGCATCCAAACAAACAGCAGTATCAACAAGAAAAAAGGAAAAAGAAAGTTACACTGATGAACATGAAGGCATTTTGTGAGCTTGTAAGACAGTATTAAGTACAACTGAACTGACTACATTGTGTGCCTTTATCTTCAGAGATGGTGGCGCTCCTAGAGTGGTGGTCGGGAACTGAATGTACGCTCTACACAGACCCCAAAAGTTACCCACTGTATGGAAAAGAAAATGCAATTGTTGTGCTTAACCACAGCTTTGAAATCGATTTCCTCTGTGGTTGGACCTTCTGCGAGAGATTTGGCGTTCTCGGGGTGAGGGGGAAATGGTCGCTAGATAAATCCATGCTAGGCCTCGTAACTAGAGAATACATTTTGGTGTGTCCCTCAACTCCTCTAATCTAAACTAACCTTTTCAGAGTTCGAAAGTGTTGGCCAAGAAAGAGTTGGCATATGTGCCTGTCATAGGCTGGATGTGGTATTTCCTGGAGATAGTTTTCTGTAAGAGGAAATGGGAAGAAGACAGAAGAACAGTGACTGAGAGTCTTCAAAACCTGCAGGATTATCCAGAACACTTCTGGGTAAGACCCTTTGTTAAAACAAGATAACTGATCATCTCTTGTATCATGACATCTCTGGATATTTATTTAGGGATTGTGTTATTAATGAGCCATCTAATTTCCTGGGGGGGGGGGGGGGCAGTTCTTGCTTTTCTGTGAGGGGACACGCCTCACACCCAAGAAACACCAGGTCAGCATGCAGGTGGCTAAGAGCAAGGGTCTGCCCAAACTGAAGCACCATCTCCTGCCCAGGACAAAAGGCTTCTGGGTCACTGTGCAGAATCTCAGAGGAAAAGGTGAGCGTTCATTCTGATTAATCCAGATCAAATGTTTCCATGTAGGCTATCAGTCAGTATCAGATCTATTTCATGTTAGTAATCGACATTGTCTACTGTCGTTTTCACCGTCTTGTGCAGTTGCTGCTGTGTACGATTCCACGCTGAACTTTAGAAACAATGAAGTTCCAACCTTTTTGGGAGTTCTTAATGGGAAAAAGTATCATGCCGACTTATACGTTAGGTAACACACATTACATTTGTATAAATTTTGAACAAAGGGCAGGGTTTGCTTTCCATCTGATGTCTTCCTGGCTTTGCCTCAAATTGCCTGTCTTAATTGCTGTAATTAGTGCAGTCTGACGTCTCTTCTGCTTGCAGGAGAATCCCTCTGGAGTCTGTCCCCGAGGAGGAAACAGAGTGTGCTGCTTGGCTCCACAAGCTGTACCAGGAGAAGGTTAGAGAAATCACAATTTATGCACTCTTGACTTAAGCAACAACTCTTTCTCTTCTCTTCTCACATTCATTTTCAGAATCTTAAAACCTAATTTATAATCTTTAGACAGCCTGATTTAGGCTTCAGTGACAAAGTGTCATGTGGTTTGTTTGTTTGTTTGTTGCTCAACAAAAATAATGTGTGAATCAACAGGAGTTTCAACATTAATTTACAACAGTAATTTACATTTTTATACTATTTACTGCTAAAACAAAAAAAGATTTGTGTTGTTGTTGAAAAGTATAAATTAGGCTTTCCACAGATGCACACAATATACTTAGAGAATTGGGAAGAGTGATGGCCCTCAGGGTACAACCTGAACCTGGACAAAATCATTGTCATCTATGGTATGTTTCTGTGCATGTGCCCACAGGACAACTTTCAGGAGCAGTATTCACAGACAGGCCATTTCCCTGGCCCTATAACTAGCCCGCCGCGCCGACCCTGGGCCCTGATAAATTGGCTGCTCTGGTCCTGCTTGCTCCTGTATCCCCTAAGTATGCTTGTTTCTCAACTTGTTACCTCTGGATCAGCCGTCACCATCCTGATCACCGTGTCTGTCTGCTGTGCAGGTTAGTTCCATGCAGACATAATCAGTGTAAAATGTATCTCTTGTCTGAATCAGCTTCTAATGCTCAGTCCCTTCATTTCAAATAACCTGTTCCTCTTTGTCCAGACACATACTGTAAAGCAGCAGATTGTACAACTAAAATTTAAGTTCAATTAGTGCTAGTATAGTATTTAGTATACAAACACTACAGTACAAAGGGGATGGGAAAGTTACATTTACCGCCGCCTGTAGTCTCCTGATGTTTGTTTCTTCAGGCCAATTTGGAAAGAAACCAGTTACACATCCTTAGTTAGTTGAATGGATGGTGTCAGGGCATTCCACATTTTGGTGGCAGGAGTAGTAGAGAATTTCACCATGTTTGTTCTAAATTTGGGTGGTACCACTCCCTCTAGTATAGTGGAGAAGTAGTTAGACAGGTATGAGGGACAAACTATCAAGAGATAGAGCTGGTGTGCTGGCATGCTCACTCAAACCCCTACAAATCCAGAATGCCACAGCACACCTGGGGCTGTATTTTGCGTGTCAATGCCATTTGGCTATTCTGAGTGGCCAAAGAGCATTGAACACGCCTCCAGGTCTTAAGTTAAGTAATAAGACCTGGTACTTAAGTTTGTTTTCTGATTGTTTCAGTATCTGTGGGTGTTCGCTGGATGATTGGCCAGACGGAGATCAACAAGGGCTCAAGTTACGGAAATAACAAGATTCCCCTTCGAAATGGAGAAACCGTGACTCAACTGAATGCTCCCAGCGACAGCATCTGAAATCCAGCGTTGACTGTATGGCAGAACAGCTTTGGCTATAAACAGTTTGACATTTGATAGTGCAGGCCACAATGCAAATGAGGACGGTGTTAAGGCCATTTTGGACTGAGGTCGATAAAAAAAAGGCTTCTAAATCTAATTTTTTTTTTCTATGTCAGTGGTGCTCAACCTTTTTCATGTCAAGGACCCCCAGAATTATCTCTATTGTGCCACGGACCCCCATCTCAAAATATGTTGTTCCAGGGACACTACAGAAGCAAATATTTTCGTTAAAGATGTTCGCTCTGAAATATATATTCAATGATTTGCGAAACATTTTTGTTTTGAAAATGCCTAAAAATGCATTTTGGGCCTATTCGGTTTCAGCCCGAATAGGCAGAAAATATATCACCGAATAGTGTATGCAATTAATGCATTCAAAAGAGCTGAATGTTTTATGGACCCATAATTATTATGATTATTTTTTAAGTTAAGTTTTGCCATAACCATTTCTTGTGCCATAAATCAGGTAGCTTTAAGGTACGGCCCTGACAGCAGTGGTAGGAAAAAAGATATACAATATTAATCATATTCGGTATTGGGCCAACTGTTTCCTATATTCGGTATTGGCCAAGAATGTCCCTTCCGGTGCATCCCTAATAGAAAACCTGGAAAAATGCCCACTGTGCCATTTGAAAGTTCATTCTAAAGTTCTCCAGTCCCAACTGGCAAATGGGCTACATCCTAAAGACAGCTAATGTTTGTAACCAACTGATCGTCCAGTCATGGTGATCAAGAATACACATTTAACTTTTTCTTACAAAATGTTTAATATTGTTTGTACATAGCAAACACTGTAAAAGCAGCAGAGGAACAGAAGTTGTGGTGTGTGTGTGTCAGTGTCTCTGGTGTGTTTGTTTAATGTTGAGCAGCAGACCAGTCTCCTCTGGGCTGGGTGCATTCCGGGTACATCAACAAAGCTCCTCACAGCATACACGTTGTGGGACTTGGATACCGCTTCAATACATACCAACTTAACATTTAACTCTTGGCAAGGCAAATACAAAATAATAATAAAACAATTCTTCCTACTGCAGACTCCAGCCAAATGAGAAAATTTGCATTTTCGGATTGTTTCCATTTCATTTAAAAAAAGGTACGACAGTGTCCTACATCAGTTGAATGAGTCTTACCACATCAAAAAGTCAAGTCTTTTTTTCTTTCGAAGGCCTGCTGAAATGAAAGCCTTTCCCCCGGACCCCAATAAACTGCTCTCTACAGTTTTTTTAAAAAGTGCCATAGCTGTCTCTCCCCGCCCTCATTTCTTACAAAAAAAAGAAAGAAAACGGGGGAAAAAAAGGAAATTCCTCATTGCTTCTTTCCAGAGGTCTTCAGTGATAACAATAAAAGCGGTTAGAATAATTTTTTACATTTACAATATTGTTTATACAAGGATCAAAGCCAATTCTATTCTTACAATATGTACACCCCCACCCTCCTATCAGACCAATGGGTATGTGTGCATAGACACAACCCTCTACTCCAATAGGTCCAGTTGTCCTCTGAAATGATAACATGGTAAAGCCTGACTTATGCATGGTTGTGGTCCGAAAACGGCCGACTACAAGCTCGCGACGCGTGCCGCGCTGTGAGCTTGTAGATCAGCCGTTTTCAGCCCTTTAAGTTCCATTAAATCAGGCTTTTAAGTTCCTCAGTTTAGCTCCATGTGCATGCAGCCTCAGCGACCTCTTGTTCGTGTCCGTCGCTTGCTGTCCTCTTGCCGACAGCGTGCCCAGTAGTGTTTTGTAAACGTAGAAGCCACGGAGCAGGTCCCGGTCACTCTTCATCTGTACAGACCTGTTGAGGGACAAGGCAGAGCAGTTCGTGATGATGCATTGCAGGTAGCACCCATTCACGTCTCATTTACTTGGTCCGCTCCACACCAAAATCTTCAACAAAAATAGATGATCTACAAGCTCATGTTGAGAGAGTTATAGATCTTCTATTTTTGCTGAATGTTTGCCCCAGAATAAATAGGGATGGCATGCATAGGATCCATGTAAGCAGTGGTTTTCAAACTGCTTTCCGGACATCCTCAGAATAATTAGGGGTATAAAAATGTGACTAACCCAGGGGGGCAGTCAGACAGATATTTTGTGAAGCCACAAGGAAATCGGGATTTCCTGAAAGTTCATATAATGGCCTGTTGTGGCGCTGTCATTGGGCCCAAAAAAACCCATAGCCCCATAGAAGTCCATGTATTTGGGCCCAACTTCACCTAGACTGTATTACCTTAATAAACATAGTCATGAATACTTTTTGCTTCCAGTCACTAGTTTAAAGTCTCATTTCTAATGTCATAATATTCTTTTTGGAAAATTATGGTCCCATTTATAAAAATAAATACCATAAAGTCGATGGCGACTTACAATTCAAGGACTGACAGGCTTCATTTTACGTTCATGTTAGACCCGGGGAACGCTTTGTCCATATTTTTTACAGTCTATGGACTAACCACAGTCTCACCCAATGTAAGGTGTAGGTAGACATTTAGACAATAATCAGTGCACAGCCAACAACCTTTGGTGCCCAGGGGGATAATGCCAGGATCGATGGCCCGGGCCTACAGGGTCATGTCGGACTTAACAAAGCTTGGTTTAACTACAGCGGTGACATCTCACCTTGACAAACGGGTGGTCCAGCAGCATGCTAGCGGTCCAGCGGCGTTTGGGTTCACTCTCCAGACAGTGGCCCAGGAAGTCCTTCCCCTCCGTGCTCAGCTTCTCAGGGATGGGGGGTTTGTGTCCCATGCCCACCTTGTACATGATCTGGAAGTTGTGCTCATACTCGTGCCAGGGCCTCTGTGGGGGTAGCGCATGTGCCAAGATGATACATTTGTTATAAATTAGTATTTATTTAAAAAAAAACTCACACCTGTGTGAAGTGAGTGGTGCAACTCCGTGTGTGTGTGTGTGTGTGTGTGTGTGGGGGGGGGGGGGGGGGGGGGGGGCGTTCCAGACCCACAGGAACACACCCAGGGTGCCAGCCCGATTCCGGCAAGCCGCCCGCGTCCAAAATAGTTGAGAAATGACAGTTACCATGTGGGGGTCCCTATACTGTACCCTCTACTGTACTGGCACACCCGAAATCACCATATATACAGTTAATGTGCGTGTGTGTACGTGTGGTTAGGTTAGGTTGTGCACAGGTGTTTTCGTGCTCAGACACACCCACCCAGCCAGCCACCCACACAGCTCCGTAAGGGAGTGGTTGCACCAATCAAAAAACATTTTTCTATATATATAAAATATACAGTACACCTTATTTTTTTCACAATAAAAACAATTCTGAGGAAAAGTAATCCCTCCAAAACGAATATAGTTTTCTATGCAGTGAAGCTGGGTTGTTCCCTCACCTTTCCAGTCACCATCTCGATCAGGACACATCCCAGGCTCCAGATGTCTGCGGCCCGGCCGTGGCCCTCGCCCTTAGCTCTGGTGATGACTTCAGGTGCCATGTATGCTGAGCAGGACAACGTTGAAACAATCATGTCAATGTCAATGTCAAAGATTTGCACACGTTTTTCACCATTTTTCACAAATAGCTAAAGTTTAAAATAATGGTTAAAGTGGTTAAAAGCTATGGTGACAATGAGGACATTAACTGAGTACATTTAGTTGGCATTAGTATTTGCCGTTTTTGTCTTTTGAAAGCCGATGACATGAAATACTGTACTTTTGACACCTTTTGTCTTGAGACCCAAATCTAAAATATGTTATGAATTAACCACCACGTAAGCCCTATTAGTGAAGTTTTCGGAAAATGTACTTCAAAGTTAGTACTACTGAATACTTGAGTATTTACTTTAATACTTAAGTGCCAACACCTGCTTTGGTGTTAGCAAAAGCTTAGCAGTAGCCTTCAAGCATTTCCCCAAAAACCCTGAAGGCCACACATTCCACAGAAATTGAATCTTCAGTCATTCTCAAGCCACAGTGACCCCTAGTGGTGGTAGTGGTATGTGAAACACAGACTAGATCATTCTTTACCTGCTGTTCCCAGGGTACTGTTGACCTCTCCAGGCATGGTATGGGCATTGTTCTTCAGCTTAACTGAGCAGCCAAAGTCACCTAATTTGATCAGACCCGACGACGTCAGAAAGATGTTGGCTCCTGTTGACATGCAAACAGTTATTTTCAATTAGGTTATTTCATCAAAGTCCCTTTTTTAAGGGTGACTGTGGTATAATCGCAATATCATTTAATATTAAATATCCCATAACTAACAAGTTGCAGTAGACGTTACATTCACTTCAAACAGACTTGTGTGACGGTGAATGTCAACGGGAACACTGGTGGACTGACTGAGATTATCAAATAGATTTGATACATTCAACAAAAAGGTACAATGTGTTTATATATATTAAACATTTTTTCAACATTTTCCCACGGACCACTTGTAGTTGTGCCATGCACACCACTAATTAACCCCTTTTGGTGTTTCAAGCATTCTGAAAAATAGCAGATCTACAAGCTCATAGCGCGCCACTGAGTGGCGCGCTACGAGCTTGTAGGTCTGCTATTTTTTTTTTATCAAAAGAACGACTGACATAGAAACATAGCTTTTTCAGAAAACTGTTAGGATGTAGAAGACAATTTTTAGAATCTGATCTCAGGTCAAAATGGGTTAAGGAATGAGGAGGAGGAGAGAGAGAGAGAGAATGTGGGGTACGGGAGGACTACGGACCCTTGATATCGCGGTGCACAATGCCGTGCTCATGGAGGACGTTGATGGCGGTGGTGGTCTGCTTGCTGTACAGCCGGATGACGTGCTCCTGAAGGCCCAGGCGGGACACCTCCTCCAGGGTGCCCTCGTCACAGTACTCCATGAAGATGTACATCTCCTCCTGTGGGTGGGTGGGGCAGCAGCGCCCCAGAGAGACAAAGAACGTACTGTCAGAACCACCTCATGGATTAAAGCTAAATTAAATCTCGCGACTGAAAAAAGGTTTTGCATGACCTAAGTCCTAATGTGAGATTTGTGATAGCGGATGAGAGTGTTATCAAGAGCATATAATGGAGCCAAGTAGGCTCTACTGGAGCGGAGACGTTGTTGTTGTTGTCAGCAGCCATTGTCTGATTTGGCGTTGGTCACGCTGTCCGACTATTACTAACCCCAGTCCCCAACCCTAAATTGAACCCTAACCTCAGTATTAACCGGCCACCTAAGTACCCTAACCTGAGTCTTAACCGGCCACGTAAGTCGGAAGTAATTTCACTTCCATGTTTCTTAATCACAGCCAGTAGAGCCGACTTTCTCCATTGCATGGTCTTGATGAGTAACCTGCTGGTGATTATGGGTTCATTGGGTTGGTGGCATTCGAAGCTGGTGTTTGTGAACACAGTGTGAAAAGGAGCCCCCCCCACCCACACTAGTGTCGATCCCTAAACAATTAACATTACACAATGTAACATATGATTATTATTATGATTTCGTAATATTGTTCCTGCCGTCAACCAGGTGAATAAGTCACTGACTGAGGCTTTAACCATTGCTTTTATATGAAGTATCTGAGACAATTTTATGAAAGATGCTTCAAAACATACCGCTTAGTTTGACCACTTCAAATGCTCCAATCATAAAATAATACCCGAAAATAGCCGATCTACAAGCTAGCTATTGTACTTGATCTGACGGGGAAATGTGCTGCTCGTACCCGATGGAGCTCAACGCCAAAGTATCGGACCAGGTTTGGGTGTTTGATTCCTTCAAATATCTTCAGTTCATCTGCGGTCTCCTTGATTGTTTTGTGGTCGTTGGGCTGGAATCGGATCTGTTAGGGAAGCCGCAAGACAAGTTACGTATTGTATTTATGAAAGAAAAACGAAATACAGAAATGGTATCTGCTGTTTTTATCACATCTCTAAATTAGAGCTAAATATTTTTTATATAGACTAGTACACACTTAATTCAAATTATTTGTGTTCAGTTTGATTATAAATTAAATATTCTCTCCAAAATTGGGATCCGCAACAGACGCCGTCTATGTGGCCTGTGGCTCTACACTGGCGGGCTACAAGTGTACCTCTTTCATGGCCATCAGCTCTCCAGAGTCGACGTTGACACAGGTGTAGACCTTCCCATACTGGCCCTCGCCTGTTTCCATGAAGAGAACACGTTAATAGACTGTACCATTATGATGGACAATAAGAACAGATTCTATCGGAGGGGGTTTTGAGTTGACCGTACCTATCTTGTTGCCCCTCTGCCACTTGAAGGTGACCTTCCGGAGGCCGACGTGCATGACGTTGTCGTAGGACTTGGGTGTGTGGCACACCTGGCCGATGATGTTGCGCTGCTTCATGACGGCGTAGCGCTTCTCCTCGAAGCTGCGGATGGACCTGCGGACGGCCTCCATGGGACTCTGACGCGCCGCCGTGTCTGAGGCGAGGGAGAGAAGATCTATAGATCAGTGGTTGTCAAACTGTTTCATGTCAAAGACCCGTACATTGATATGAATTTGTCATTGCGGACCCCCATCTGAAAATGTTTTGTGTCAGAAGAGAAGATTTGTGTTAGAAGTTTGCTTTAAAAAATATAAATATTAGGGCTGGGACTTGATTATTAAATTAATCTAATTAATCAGATGATTTGTAATTAATTAATCAATTAATCGCATTTTAATCGCATATCAATATTTGAACCTGAGAACATTGAGAAGTATTTTTTTCAAATGGATTTTGGTATACGAGTGAATCAATGAATAGTGAATACATAAGTTTAAGCAATAAAACATTGTTTTTGTAGTAATAATAATAATATCTCAAATTTAATAACTTATATTCTTATATGCTTTTCTGAGTACCCAAAGATGCTTTACAAGGGGGACATGAGAAAACATTAGGGGAAAACCACTAAGAAATAAAATCAATTAAAACAGTCGAATGAGATAGCTGGGGAAAGCAATATTGAAGGTTTGGAGCGGGGGCATGTCTCTGAGAGTTTGGGGAATGCATTCCACAGGGTTGGGGGGGGCTTGGTGCAGCAAGCACATGTGACATGACCATTAGAAAACACCTCTCTGTTGCTTCAGAAGACATAACAGCCATAACAGATTTTACGTTTTAGTTAATTGGCCATAACCGTTTAGTTAGAAACCATGTCATCTGGGCGCGCGTGGGTCCTTGAACTGCTACTGGGAGTTGGAATAACTGATCCATACATAGCGTTAGAAGGAGGAAAGTAGGCTTTCAACATTTTTGTGCTAAAAACGAGGGGCTGCACAGCCTGCACTTCCGCGGGTGTGAGGGGAAAGGATCTAAGTGCCATAGAACTCCTCCTAACGCTATGGACCAGAGCAACTGTTGACGTTAGCTAAGCTTGATGCTGCATGCAACATGTTTCGGATCGAGCCGATACAGGAGGCTTGACGTGTTGCGGCAATATGCGAATTCTTTATTGCATAATTCCACGCAACTGTGCTTTTATCCACGCCATCATCGGATAGCCTTTTAAATCTAATTTCCCATCCACGGGGACAAGCAAAGTGACCTCAGCTCGGCTTCCCTCCCGGTCTGGTGGACTGTCTGTCTCTGGTGGTGTTATTGTCTGACGACGACACTGCACTGCAGTCAAGGGGCCAGTGAGGCACTCCAACGTTGAAGCGCTGGGCCCTAGTGGTAATAGGAAGGACTGCAGGCAGACCCGTGGATTCATGATGAGGAAACCCTGTGCAGCTGGGCTTTAACATTGAGCGCTCGGTTGCACTTCCGCATTGTACCACCAAAGTTTGGTGGTCCAATAAATGCGCCCAAAAAGGCTTGTCCAGTGACAACGTTCCGCCGTGATTAAAATGCGTAAATTCTTCTGTAATTAATTTTATCTCAATTAACACATTCAATGTCCCGGCCCTAATAAATGTTCAACGTTTTATTTTTAAATAGTACCCTCCTCCAAGGACCCCTGGGGGTCCCCGGGCCCCACTTTGAGAAACAATGGCATATAGATGTTGTTTTTAACCAGGCTGTTGTTGCTAGGAGATAAGCGTCGTTTCCATTCAAGAGGGTTTATTTGTCACTCCGTTTCCTCTCGGCTAGCGTGTCTGATAATGCATATAGGTCAGAACTCAGAACAGGTCTAGAGGGGTTTAAGGCAATGTATGTATTGTTTTTGCCCTTCCTCCAGAGCTGGGAAATCGCTGGATCAAAGCCTGGAACTCTCTGCTTTGAATCTTGTACTTATTTTGTATGTCACATTATGTATTCTATGATGTTTTTATATTGTATGTAGTGACAATTTTATGGACCCCATGAACATTAATTGATGCCTATGCATGAGCTGACCGATTAAATAAATAAACATTGAAATGTTAGGGTAAACAATAAGGGTAAAAACCCTTTTAGCAGCTCCAGAGTAAGCCTGCCGGAAACCAACGGAAGACTTCCGGAAGGTCTTAAAAACATGATGGAACTGGCTAAAGAGTGGAGCCCACACCTTTGGGGGCCCTGTTTGGTGTTTTTCCCTCAATACCGTCGCTCTCTAAACCAGAGAGGGATGTTTTGGCCTTTGTCACTTTGTTAGGGGGGAGACTAATTCTGACCAACTGGAAATTGCCCACTTCCCCTTCTCACACTCATTGGTTTAGGGACACCTTGTACTGTGTAAAACTGGAGAAGATTAGACACTCCTTGAATGGTTCTTCCGATAAGTTTGGGAGGATATGGGGTCCATTCTTTCAATTCATTCAGAATTTGAATCCGTCTCTGCTTGGGGATGAGTGAGGTCTGCTGGACTTTTGTTTTAAAAGTAGCTTATACTGTGATTGGATTGTATGGATTGTATTGGATTGGATTATGGATGTATCATGTACCTATGTTTTATTTTATTTTATATAGGATGTTGTGTACTGTTGTTTTGTCTGTTTTTGTCTGCCTTTTATTTTTCAACTTTTACTAATCTTGTATTTAAGGTTTGTTTGTCTTGTTTTCTGTTGTCCTTTTTCTTTGGGGTGAAAATTCAATGTGTTTACTCTTTTGTTATACTTGTGGGGTTTATTTAAGAGAAGCTGTTAATGTTAATTATTATTTTTCAAACTCTATTTCAATAATGCTTCTGTGAAAAAGTGATTAAAAAAAAAAAAACATGGAACTGGCCGACTAATTTAAATGCTTGTTTCAAAAAACTGAAAAGGGAAGAATTGTGCACTGTGGCAAATGTCAGGGCTCGAAATTAACTTTTTTACTTGGTAGCGCTTGTGCTACCAATTTCAAAATGAAGGAGCACCAGAAAATAATTAGGAGTACCCACCAAAATCTAAGGAGCACCAATATGTAATCGATTTTTTACATTCATAAAAACAATAATATAATGTGTGGTTTACAAGTAACATGAAATGACCAAAGTATAAAAATGCATGGCAGAATTTAAAATGTAGTGTCTGTCCCTCATCCATCTCTTCAAAGAGACAGAGGCATCAAACATCTCCAGATGAGGACCCTCTAGTCTACACTGATTCCGGCCAGTCACATCACTTGTTTTCTTATTCTTTGTTTTGTGTTTTTCACCTTCATAGCCTATTTAGATCATATATTAGAATTTCTAATATAAAATAATTTCGATGTAAAGCATTATATTTATAGCTATGACTACTCCCTTCTAATCAGTGGTGGATAAATTACTCTAATGTTTTACTTAAGTAAAAGGATCAATACTGCTGCTATGTAGAAACACTTACAAGTCTGCTATTCTCTCTCCCTTCCTCTCTCTCTCATTCCCTCTCTCTCTTGCATGCGTGTGCGGCTGTGCGCGCACACACGCATGCACACACACACACACACACAGCTGAGCCGGTCCACCTCCGGAGCTAGAGGCTCCGGTCTTTTCTGAATCTGAACGCTTGAAATAATGTACTTTCTGACATATGGTGAAGTTGCGAGCCGAGGCGCTCTGGAATGTGAGCGATGCAGCGCTCAACGTTGTCCCGTACTGTTGTGTCAAAGAGTAGTCAACTACACACTCCACACGTTGGTTTGTTAGCATCAAGTGCTAGTGCAGCTAGCAGACAGGAGCAGTGCAGTGGATGTCAGAGAGCGGCTGAGAGCGCCCTTTTTTCTACAATCGATCGTTGTAGCCAGGCGCACCGCAGTAATTATTTGTAGTGGCACTGGTGCTCCCAAATATATTTTTAGGTCGCAAAGATTAAAATTCAGGCGCATTTGCGACCAAAATGGTCGCTATTTCGAGCCCTGAATGTTCACCGGTTTCGCCCTGTGCCTGTACGCGGCTGAGTGGGAACTAATCTCGGAGCTACAGGGTGTAAAGGTGGAGAGGGTTCTTTGTCACAGGAGCGGAGGTGCTGACCAGCTGGTATAATCCGGAGTTGGGTCTTGGCTATATCTTTACCTTTACAGACAAGTTAATAAAACTTAAACTGAAAGGCTTAGTTTAGATTCTCAAACAGACTAGATAGAAAATGATAACCGGCAGAGACGGTGCTGGCAATATGCCTTATATAAGGAGGGGATGACGTCACAACTAGGTAGGCGTGACATCAGCGGTGTGACAGACAGACAGTACGCCACAGGTCCACATTCCTACCCTTTGACTGGCTGATGAAGGTACGGAGTTCCCAGCTTCGGCGGGCAGCACTGCTGGGATCCACTTTAGGATAGGATGGCTCTGAAGAGAGGAGACGCAACACAACCAAAGCGTCACAATGACTGTACAGTGAAACGATGACACCAGTATAAACCTGAGGCAACGTAATGATGATGCACATTATCTTCTGAGCGCTAATTCTATGAGTTACTTTCGCGATTAACCAAACAACATGCTGCACCCCAATCCCACCCACCCCACCAACCTTCTCTGTCCTCTGTGGGACTGGAGTGGCGACTCAGGGATTTGAACTGCAGCTCCGCCGCAACCGATGACAGTCGGTCGTTCTCGTGATAGCTGGACCCCCTGCAGGACGACAGTTAACAATTAACATCATGTTCTCCAACCATTGAATATTATTATAAGTCCCTGCTGTAATAAGATGGTACTACACCCCCTGATCTGACATGATTTAAAAAAGGTCTAACGTGGAATTGGTGCCTATAACGCTCAGCTTGGTGGAAAGAGCATTTTGTTCATGTTTGTATATGAAATGTATTAAATTAAAACAAATACTTTAATCTACAAGAAATCTATATTTGTTACTTTGAGATGGAAAACAGTTAATAGATTATACCAACATGTGAATGGCTCTCAGGATGTGCTTGAAAATGACGGAATTTGCTGACACTAGCTGTGTATTGGCAACTAAAAATCCACAATTAGAGTTGTGTCACAGCAAAACCACATTTAACCAAACTAATTATAATTCAGATACGATGATAGAAATTAGTTCATTCTCCAAAGTCCCCATACACTAAAGGCTCATACATAGTCTGGTTTTACGGTGGTGGGGTGACCACCGAACTACAACATGACGTCACGAGCCGCGGTGAAGAGCAAACCACCGCCACCGCTCCAGCCCTTCTCTCTGTTTTTACTCACCACCGCTCAATGTTATTTCAGCTCCGGTGGTCAGCTCACCACCGGAGCGGTGGTCACCTTACCACCGAAAATCCAGACTATGAATAGGCCTTAAGAATCACCATCTAATTTGCTTTATGGTCAGCAGCCATATTGGAAAGAAGAGGGTTTTCCTTACTTCCTTCACAGGTCTTACCAATTATACTAATTAAGGCTCTGTGCCATTCTGGAGTCAAGGTGCTAATATCGTGCATGTTGGCTCACTGCAAACACTTTGATACACCAGTAGGTCTCAAAGCGTGGTAAAGGTCGCCCTGGTGTTTCCTTGAGGGGGGTCCAAATGGCCCCTTACGAGTGTGAAAGGGTTCAATTTGTACACTCTCAGTTATGGGGGTCCATGAAATAAATAAAGGTTTGAGAACCACTGTGCTGCTAAATGGAACAGAGCCTTCAATAGTATTATGACCTGTGAAGGAAGTAAGGAAGAGGTCCAATTGAATTCCAATATGGATGCTGTGCATAGAGTCTATTGGCATGCATCATTGTAAAGATTCAAACACAGCTGACGGACAGATGTTAGATTTTTAGAGAGCGTGTTATCTCAAAAGCAGACATGTCCAGCCAAAATCTAATAGCAGTGAATCAATAGCATGACGGCAGAACTGATTCGCAGGATACCATACATAGCTCACTCTTACAATGAGGTACTGTTGATCCGATTCTATCTTTGTCTCGCAAGGATACACTTGAATTAAGCCTACTTAACGTTGGGTGATATGTTTTTTTACAATTCATAACTGTGTTCTCTATGCGCTCGTAACCCTCTGGTTTCCGGTGCGATAAAAATAATGTCTATGGGAACGCAGTTTTTAGAATAGCAAATTCGCAATATCTCGGATTCTTCTTTTTGGATCAAAACAAGCTTGATTTGCGCCTCATTTCTCTAAACTATATGATCGCCGGTTACAAGATGTATGTTTTGGGTGAATTAAATAACATTTGCGGGACCCGTTACATAGGGATTATTCAATTCCTGATTCTCGGTTTTCGAGTGAAACGGCTTTCTAAGTAATAGGGTCTCTCATAAAGAACGAACTAGTGGTGGTCCCGGAGTACACAATTCAGACGCCAGATGGGGCTGTTGGCAGTAAATGAAACTAAATAAATTGAAACATCTCTAAAGATAATTTCTTTTAAGAATTTTGCCAAAATAGGGACGCCAGGGTTTCTAGATTGACCTCGCAACCAAATGTGAGGGGGGAGGAGAGGGGAGGGGACTGCTTTTCTGATGTGGTCCAGGAATGACCATTTCAAAGCTCTCATGGAGCCCTTTCATATTGAGTGACAGAGGGGCATCTTTTGATCTGTGTAGCTGGGGCTCCGTGCTGACAATAGCTGCTACCAGGTGACTCAGGGTGGGGCAAAGCTAACCTGACATCATTGCTGCCGGCAGTGCCGGGTACTTTGGTGTGGCCATGTTCCCCTGGACCCTGAGGGGCAGGGCGGGGACCGTTGGGGAACAGCTGGGTCCGAAGGTCACAGGGGAGACTTCGAGAGCTGTGTTGAAAAAAAAAAAAACTGGAGGAACTGCCTTGGGGAGATGAGGGTTGGCGCACGTACGCACTCACGAGTGTGTGTGTGTGTGTGTGTGTGTGTGTGTGTGTGTGTGTGAACTTGCACTTAAACATAATAATTATATTATTTCTGACACAAACAACAGAATCTCATAAAGACACAGAGCAAGAGAAAGAAATGTTATGAAGTTCAGATTAACACACAAGCTCACCAGCCATAGATAGTTAATTAAAGGTGGAGACAATTAGTCATGCAAGAAAAGACTATGCACACAGAAACATTGTGGTCCTACCTGAAGCCTTCAGCGTTGGGGATAAATAAATTGGGATTTGGAGGGTCACTATGGCAGCGGGGGACCTTGACAGGCCGAGGACTATTCCTGGGGGCTGAAAGAGAATGTATGTGTCACCAGCACATCTAAAAAGGGACAATGCATTCTAAAACTCAACATCTGTTTATATAGCTACCTGAAAATGTGGCACAAATCTTTGAATATATATTCTTTCAGAAGACTTTTTATTTATTTCGACGTCAGGCCTAAATGGGCTAACTAATTTACTAAATTGTAATACGTACGCAACAAAGCGCTCTCATGGAGAAGGCGTGTCTTACCTATGTACAGACCAGTGACTGGACTATGAGGCTTGCCGATCACATGTCCTATACACTCGTTCATCAGTGCTTGCAAATTCTGCAGAAAGAAAAACACGTTCACCATCAACCAATGTGACACATCTGTGAGATTCTAATGGTGAACTGTTGCATTTTGTAGGTTGCAAGTCATGAGGGGGACAAAAAAAAACTAGTTTACCAGAAAGTCATCCTCAGGCAATGCTGATATGAATCCAGGCTCGATGGCTTGAAGGAAATCAAACCCCTGAGTCGCCCACCTGTAAATGAAGAGATGTTAGCAGTGGCACAAATCGGATTATGCCAATCCTCCATGGAGTGTGTTTGTTAGTCGGCCAGCTGTACCAGTTTACTGCTATGTGGTTTATTTATTTCTATCTATCTTTCTGTCTGGATGTTATCTTGAATGGGGATAAAAATTGAGGATTTCTGTAATCAGTAGCAGCTGTGTTGGACAGTGTTGGACAGATATGGCAGATATGGGGAATCAAACGGGTGAGCTTCATTTTTATTGGCTTTTATCGATGTGGGCCTCGACACGTCATCACGCAGTACGTTTTCGTTTTCAGGAAGCCATTAAAATTCAATTTTATGGACTTTTGATAAAACATCCATTGTTAGGTATGCTCATATCTTCATTAATTTACAAAAAGTCTACAAAATCAGAGAATGTGGAATAATTGTTATTTTGATCAACGTTCGCGCCAACAACATGGAATTGTGGACAAAATCTCATCCAACGGCAACAAAATATTCTTTAGTTTTGGGTCCGAGAGGCTAAATCTAATCAAATGGTGTTCCGTGCCTCAAATTCCAAATAAATAATGGACCTCGATATGAAAAGGGTTGAAAACCACTGGCCGAATACATATCAAACTGGGGGATAGACATCACTATGACGGTCATAAAAACACAGCCTTCCGTGACCTCTTCTTGACGTCTATGAGGTAATATGGTCTTACCTGGGTCTCGTGCCCCGTCCACTCTCACACTTGGTCAGGACATAGGTCATCCATTTACGGGCGAAGGCGATGTAGCGCTCTCCGATCCTCTGGCGGAACTCCCCTGACATGAGGCGCACCACCTCTTTATGGTACTGTAGTAAATTAAAGGGTTAAAACAGTTGAGTTGAAAATGTTCAAGTGGCATTTCTTCCTCTGCCTAGTGGGAATGTGCGTGCACAATTTCATGGAAATCACACGTTGTGTTCATGATTCGCGGCATTTTCTTTGACACTGAGAAAGACCCATTTCATTAAATGGCTATAGAGACCGTGTGCCAATTTGCGTGATGTTTTAACCAAATCTGTAGGTGTACTGTCTTAGAGATTGGCACGGACGGACACACACACACACACACACACGGATGGACAGACAGACGGAGTGCAAAACATACTCTCTCCCCATGCCTTTGGCCTGGTGGAGTCAATAAAGTTATAGCAAACAGGCCTTTTGTTTTACTTCCTGCAGTTCCAACATGATATCCCAAGGATTTGTGCAAAATAACTTCATTCCACAAATTAAACAATCGTTTTCATTTTAGTCTCAGACTGAACGATTGATCAAGGAAGGAAGTTCTCTTACAGGTATTGCTGCATTAACAGGTTAACCGCGGACCATTTACGGCCGTCTTTCAGGCTAGACTGCCTATGTTTAAAGTTACCTTTGAACAGCCGCTGCACCGAGTGCTGAGTTGCTCATCATGAAAATCCACTTTAAAACATATCCCATTCTGTCTGGTGGATTGCCCGTATGACTTAAAACTGATTAAAAAACTTGGATTAAACAATGAAAACATAACTCGGGCAACTCGCGAACTGCATCCAGTGATGTTACAGGGCACCGGTTAAGATAAATGTATGAAACTAAAATGTTACTGTGCATTACTGATGATCAATGTAGTCGATTGAAGTGATAGAAATCCTTAGTACGCATTGCAATGACAAAGAAAACAGAATTCAAGCTCAGAGCTTTCTGACATTATCCAAATATTGTTTGTGAGTTGGTGGAGTTATTTCCTTCATGTTCATTCTGCAGCCACATGAAACTCCTCTGTCTCCCAGTGATGACGGAATGTCGGATATGAGTCAAGTGTTTCTTTAAGAGAGCTGCAGTTGATTCAGAATGCTGCTGCTCAAGGCCCTACTATTACCAAGATAGTGTATCATATCACTCAGATCTTGAATTGATTGATTGGTTAATAAAGCTTTGAATGGTTGGGGGACAAAATACATTACTGATCTTGTGCTACACCAGGAACCATCCAGACTTCTCAGGTCATCTCTAGGACAGGTCTGCTTTCTGTCCCCAGAGTCACAACGCTGAGAATCAATGTTCCATTTTTATGCACCACATATCTGGAACAAACTCCCATAAGACTGCAGCTCTGTATGCACTGTAATATGATCAGTTTTACTTTTTTAACTTCCTCGTACTTTTAACTGCATTTAAATGTCCTTTCGTAACGTGCTTATTTTGTGTCTCTGAATTGCTTTGTTGTAACTTGCCTGGACGTTAATGTATCATGTTTATATATAATATAATGCTGGAATGTGCATAGAGATGTATAGTCCACGAGGAAAAGATACACACCCGCTAAAATCCATCCATTTTACTTGCTATACATAATGTATTTATTACAGTGAGTTAATATGGAGGTTTCAGAGCAGAGCTAAATCAGCTTTCGTCCCACTCAAAGCAACTGCAGTGTTGTGTGTCGAACGTACACGATCTACAAGCTCACAACGCGCCCTGGATGTAACACATTCTGAGCTTGTAGATCGGCCATTTTTGGCCCTGTGACACCGCCGTTATGACGAAATGTCAAGTCAGGCTTTGGACTCCTTACTCTAGCCTGGTTAATAACCAGGCTATCCTTACTCCACCTTTTGACCGTTCTCACCTCAAAGGCAAAGTTGTAGCCCTGTATCATGGCCTCCCTGTAGTACTGCTGCAGGGTGGCCGACTCGGACTCGTCCACCTCCACCTCAAACTCCTCTTTGAAGATGCTCTCCACCCGATCGATGGCCGTGTTGATCTTCATGCAGAGCTGCAGCGCTTCGCCCTGTAGGGAGGAGAGACGTGGCAGAAAGAAGGAGTGACGTAAGCTCAATCTATACTCGGCCACTTGCGAGGCTTTCTTGAGGATCTGTTATTTTCAACAGGTGACACCCTCCGTTCTTTATGAATCGAGAACATATGTTAACCCATTCTGACCTGAGATCAGATTCTAAAAATGTCTTCTACACCCTGACAGTTTTCTGAAAAAGTTATGTTTCTATGTCAGTCGTTCTTCGATTTTTCAAAAATAGCAGACCTACAAGCTCGTAGCGCGACACAGAGTGGCGCGCTACGAGCTCGTAGATCTGCTATTTTTCAATAGCTAAAGCACAACATAATGCTAACACCAAAAGGGGTTCCCGCCCAAAATGGATTAAGAAACAAGCATCACTGTGGAGCGGAATGGATTCAACGGAACAATAGACACATAAAACCCGATATCTTCCACCCACTGTGAAGAAGATTTTTACATTGTATGGAAGTGTATCAATGGTATTATAACAGCACTCACTGCAACACATAGGTCATGGTCACATGCACATAAAGAATGTGATATTAACCCTTTTAGACCCGAGGACGATTCTACAAATGTCTTCTAAATCCTGGCAGTTTTCTGAAAAACCCATGTTTCTCAAAACATTTTCATGTCAAAAATATAAGTAATATGCCGCCGACCCCCATCTCAAAATATTTTGTTCCAGGGACCTCCCCAGAAGCAAAGATTCGAGTTAAAAATGTTCGCTCTGAAAGAATATATATTCAAAGATTTGCGCGATTTTAGAAAGATAGCATATCTACAAGCTCTTTAGCACGGCACTCAGTGCGGCGCTATGCTATGAGCTTATAGATCTGCTATTTTCTAATAGCTAAAGTATAACATAATGCTATTTTTTTTAAGCCAACGCAAAAACCTAAAATGACAACGTTTGAATGGGTTAATGCAATTATGACAATACTTTGAATAAAAGGAGAAGTCATGTAATCACCTTACTTCAATTATCTTAATACAATTAAGCTCTTACACGCACCAAGTCATGTAATCACCTTACTTAAATTATCTTAATACAATTAAGCTCTTAAACGCACCAAGCCTAATTGCAGTTAAGATATGCAATATTGGGCATATGAAATCCTTCATCACATTTCTCCCGCTTTGTTAAATGTGCATATGTATGAAATGACTAAGCTTGCTTCATTAGAACTGGTGAACAAGTCTGTGGAAACACAAGCCTCTCAAATAAATAAATAAAAGAACAACAAAACAAGCTGTTTGTTCTGATATTATTATATATATATTATATATATATTATATATTACAGAACGCCCCTTTGAGCAGGGGGTTGTAAAGGGCTTAATTGTTATTATCATGACGAACCATTGCCTTAATCGCGGTATAGCCAATTAATAATACATTTGACAGTTGTAGCATGAGGTCATATTTTCCAAGTGACTTCATGTTGTTTGAAATTCAGAAAATAAAAGCTACACCACCTAATTAACCCAGCTGGGGAGATTCAGTTTCTGCTTCACCCAGTTGATGCCTGTTCAGATAGTCATGATGAGTGCTTGGGGGGGAGGGGGGTTAAGTGTCTTGCTCAGGGACACTTGGACACGTAATTCCCGGGAGGGGGGCTAGGTGGGAGAACTCGTGACCTTCTGATTACCAGAAAGCTTCTCTTGCCACTAAACTACTATGATGTACAGTGGTTCTCAACCTTTTCAGGCCGTGACCCACCCCCAAAAAAATAATCATATTTGAACTGGGGACCCTCCCACCCTGACAAGGACTAAGCTGATCTACACACTCACAATGCCTCGCCTCGCGGCCAATGTTTGACCAGTGTTTATAGTATAGTTTGTTCCTTTAACACAATTTCGGCCTTGGACGTGTATACAGCAAATTTGATATCATAACCACGGGGTGCCTTGGACATGTATAGGTGTCTTTAGGTCTTTAAAAAAAATGTGGTTGGCCTCTCCTTCTGCAATGTACTCCTTTTGTTGATTTGCGCATGCACACTACCGTTCACTTCCTTGTTTGTGGCTAGAAAAGAATGGCTCGTATCTCCTAATCTAGGGAACTCTCCATTGTTTTGACCAGATGGGCAATGTTCCGTCTTCATTTCAGACTGCCTCTCGTTTTGGAATATTAACGCTTCTAGAGAGACTTTAGCGTGACCGGCGTGAGGTAAGAATGGAAAGATTGTGGCTCCCGGTGTTGGGGGGGCAACGGAAGGCGGGATGACTGACTATACCTTGAGCTGCTCCAGTGCACTGGCGATGAGAGGCTGACTGGAGGTCTGCTCCCGGCTGAGAGTGAGCAGATCCTCCATGGACTGCTGGAAGGCCTTCCGCTGGGCCACCAGGTGGGCCGACTGCATGACGATCAACAGCATGTTCTCCACCTGGAGGATGAGGTTAGTGGAATAAGACGCTTGAGAACTTGTTCATGTAACTGTGAACCAGGGTCTTTTTCTTTAGCCCCTCCTTTATCCAGCTTTTGGTGTGTGCGCACCAACTTTGTCCTAGTTAGTTACTTTATTGACACAAATGTATAAAACATTGGGTCCAAACAATAATAAAAAACCCATGATTCAAAAACTTTAAAAAGGTACAAACATTAAATTCCCATTGACAATGAATGGACAATTTTACGTCATAGTGTCTGAGCAAATAGACATAGTGTCAATTTTACGTCATGATGATGTACGATGAATAGAGCGCCCCTCACTTCACACGAGTGTGATTAAAAAAAAATCAAACGTCTCAATTATTTAATCGAAAAAGCCACCAAAACAGACTAATCTCTAAGAAAATAATCGCTGGTTGCAGCCCTAAAAGTCACTTCAAGGGAAAGGATTGCTCGACTCAAGGACAGACTGTATGAGTTCAGTAGCATGCTGGGTGCAGATTCAGAAAATACGTGGATGGGAATATAAAATCTGCACTCTCTCAGTAATAGTCTTAGGAGTCTTTTTCCTCACCTTCATGGCCCTGAGGGTGTCCACCGTCTCCATCTGGGGAACCATCTTGATGATCTCTCCGGCCCACTGGGCCCATTCAGAGACGGTAGGCGAGTCCCCGGCGCCATGCTTGCTCATGAGCAGGTAGGCCTCGTCCTCGGACATGTCGTCGGGGTCCATGGAGCAGTCTTTCCCTGCCGCTGCGTTCAGCAGCTGAAGGATCAGGGGCCGCTGGTCCATCAGGCCACACGGGACGAAGATCTCCAGTTCCTCCAGGCCCAGGATTTGAACCTGCGGACACAAGACGGGTTAAAAAGCCAGTCAATCATTTCACGTTCCACTCTACTGTCGTATTAGAGCCCGGTAGAGGCGCCGAAAATGATTAGGTCTGAACTAATAGTAAGTCTGCATTTTGAGCTTCATGCAATACTACATCGACCAGTAGGTGTCCTACCGTCACCACAGCTGTGTTAGTGTGCACATTCTGGCTCCATGTGAAGTTCTTTTGTTTATTGAGTTTCGGCCTTCTGGCCTTCAATGAAGTTATATTGTACTAGCATTTGCTACCGTAACCGTACAGATTGGAGAAAATAACACTTATTCTCACAAAAAAGAAATAGTTTGGATTGCAGGTTTAACAAGCTGAGGAAATAATCACACATGGGCCGAAGGGAATGATCACAAGCACAGATAAGATAGAGGTGAGGTACAAATGTAGGGAGGGATTATGAGGCATGGTAAAGATGTAGGGAAGGATTATGAGGCATGGTAAAGATGTAGGGAAGGATTATGAGGCATGGTAAAGATGTAGGGAGGGATTATGAGGCATGGTAAAGATGTAGGGAGGGATTATGAGGCATGGTAAAGATGTAGGGAAGGATTATGAGGCATGGTAAAGATGTAGGGAAGGATTATGAGGCATGGTAAAGATGTAGGGAGGGATTATGAGGCATGGTAAAGATGTAGGGAAGGATTATGAGGCATGGTAAAGATGTAGGGAGGGATTATGAGGCATGGTAAAGATGTAGGGAAGGATTATGAGGCATGGTAAAGATGTAGGGAAGGATTATGAGGCATGGTAAAGATGTAGGGAGGGTTTATGAGGCATGTCAATGATGTAGGGAGGGATTATGAAGAACAGGAAATGGCACAAGGCGGAACGCAAATCATTTATTCACCTTGACGTAGCTTCTCTCCTTGAGTGCCTCCAGCAGACTGGGTACCCCGCTTGTAATGTTGAAATCTGCAGCGATCTCCAAGTCCTGTAGGCGACAAAGGAAAAGGTGCTGTCAGACCACAATCTGACATTTTCGCTACTTTTGAAACATGTTCAGGTACACCAGGTTGAAAGTAGTTCAAACTACTGCAGTTTCTCACCTTGCGAAGCATTTTTGCAAAGCCCAGGGCCTTGGATGCTCGCTCCCTAGCTTCGTGGAAAAGCTCCTTAAGCGAGCGGCTTGTTTCGATAACAGAGCGCCTATAAAAGAAGGATGGAATATTTAATATATATCTCCCCAGAACAGAGAAATGAATCATTGGCTTTAACAGTAAAAAAATCTATTATCGTTACCTTATCTCATCTGAAGCTGTGCTGTCATCTGCACTTTCCCAGAATTCATCGTCGCTCTTTTGCAGGCCTGCGTCAAGGAAGTCTCCAGTGGATTTGAGGAGCATCCCAGCAATGTCACTGTTGGGGTCAGGAATTAGTCTTTAATATATTTATATACACACATGTAAGGGATGGCATGAACAAAAACAAGTGCTCCTCTTATCCTAGGAAAAAAGAAGAAAAAAAACACTAGTGCATAGTGTAGTAGTAATACAGCATTTAAAAATGTGCCAACTAAAACGGCTTGTTTTGTTCTTTTACCACTACATTAAGGTTTTTCAAAAATAGCCGAGCTACTAGCTCATGTAGATCAGCTTTTCAACACCATCGTACAACAAAATAAAAATCTTAAGTAGTTAATAAGACATTTTGCCACCGACCAGAAGAGCTTGCCAGACTGGGCCTCCCCACCACGGATGTAGGGGGTGATGACTTTGGTGAAGTTCCACTCCTCTTCTAAGAGGTTCTTCAAGCTGTGCGAGGCCTGGGGCAGCTGTTGCAGCATCCGAATCCAACTGTGCATGTATTCAAAATACACCTGGAACAGAAAATTGGAAAAAAAAACAATGTTTTATTATCCTGCTAGATATAGTAGCATTTCAATGTGTAAGGGTCATCTTATCAATGCAGTATTCAAGCATAGGTTGCCAGTTAGTTACAGGCTGTGCACAAATGTTAGTTAATTTATTAGATGATAAAATGATTATGTTACTTAATCAACTCTATGGCATCCTTATTCTGGGCATGTCATAATAGGTGGACAGACACATTCTGCAAACATGGCTGATCAACAAGCTTTAAGGGAAACTATGGCGCCTTTCTTTGTCCTTTGTTCCAGGTTAGCACCGACGAAGGTCCCAGGACCAAAACTATTTGAACTCACCATGAGCACCTTATCATGAGCCGAGCATCTAAAAATAAAATAAATTCTATTTTCTTAAGTCTCAGCCTAAGGAGTCTTCCTTAACCCATTTTGGGCGGGAAGCCAATTTTGGTGTTTCAAGCATTATGTTATACTTTAGCTATTGAAAAATAGCAGATCTACAAGCTCTACGAGCTTGTAGGTCTGATATTCTTTGAAAAGTCGTGAAAATGTTGCACAAATCTTTGAATATATATTCTTTCAGAGCAAACGTTTTCAACTAAAAAAATTGCTTCTGGGGGGTTCCCTGCCCTGGAACAACATATTTTTAGATGGGGGTCCGTGGACAAATACATATAATTCTGGGGGTTCTTGACAATCTTTTTCTGCCAGTTTTCCTTGATCTACAACAAGCTTACAATACATACAACACATCACAATATGATGCGTTGAGCTTGTCTAGATCTGTAAATGTATCTATCTGACTCATGCTATGGCGTAAAAAAGGAAAAGGCTTGACTAGTGGATTTCTCACCCCCAGCATCTTGTGGAGATCCTCTTCAAAGTCATCGATGTTGGCATTGGTCTGCAGTCCCTGCGCGTCAGTGACGACACCACGCAGCATGAACTGATAGTACTGCTTCATCAGGACACCGCCCTTTAGAACCTCCTTACATTCACGCACCAACTACAGGGGAAACAATACAGAGATAGTTAGTACTGTGTGGGCCTACAGAACATATTAGTAGCAGGGCTGCATACGTTAACCCACTTTTAGACCCGAGGATGTATCCGTGTCACCTTATTTATAGCTTTTAACCACTTGCATTATTTAAAAACGTTAGCTGTTGAAAAATAGCAGATCTACAAGCTCATAGCACGGCACAGTGCATGTCACTACAAGCTTGTAGATCTGCTATTTTTGACAAATCGTGAAAATGAGTGCAAATCATGTAATGTTTTGCACTCATGTCTTTGCTTCTGGGAGGTCCCTGAAACAACACATGTTGAGATGGGGGTCGGCCGCCAATTACATAACATTTTTGGGGTCCTTGACATGAAATAGTTTGAGAACCAATGATATAGAAAGTTAGAAACATCGGATTTTCAGAAAACTGATTTAGAAGATATTTGTAGAATCTGGTCTCAGGTCTTATGTGTTAATCAAACTAATCTCCCCAATGGGCTCTATGCACACAGAATAACTCTTCCTACTTCCGGGCAAGGTATATTAAATGGAGGTAAAGTCACCAACGTCATTTTCGCTATCACGCAATTCCAGATGGCAGATTCATCGCACCATGGGAGCCAAACTGCACCCGGAAGTTCGGCAGAATGCACTGGAGTCAACACTATTTCGGAATGACTGAGATCTTTTGTAAAGCAATCGCTTCTGGCAAATAACAGGAGACATGTAACACATTATTGTCTGCTGTGTTGTGTTTCGATGTGTACACTGTGTAATTTTATAGAGGTATCTAAAGAGCAAAAAGTCTGATCGTGCCAAGTATCGCCACCGTTTCCTGTCTGGCAGCCAAATCTCGCGATACCCCCGGAACAGAAACGATACCTGCTGCCGTTTAAATCCTCAAATAAAATGATGTACTGTGCACATCGAATAGCAAGTGATTAGAAAACAACCACCTGTGATATGTCTTCTTTTATATGCCTGAACCGATTATATGACACAGGTCTCAATGGTTCATAAATAATGTTTGTTATGAGCTGGTCAAGCTTTCTCCATTTCCTGCTTTGTATTCACTAGCCCTTACCCGTTGCCCCCCCCCCCCCCCTTGTGGCCGCGGGGGGTACTGCGCCCGGGTGCGTTTGTAATTGACTAATCAATTCATTAATAATCATTAATGTGTCAAATCGAAAAAAGGGCTTTGTTACGCCCTCCACATTCATATGGTCAATGCCTGTGTGAAAAGTGGGAGTGATTGGTGCAGGCAGTAAGGAGTTACGGCACTGTTTCTGACAGACACACACACAGACACACACACATGTAACATGTAACATGTAACTTCTGGTGAGAGATTTGGCTCCCATGAAAGTGTCATGGCGCAGCACTGTCACGTGACCATGTCACTTCCTTCTCTAATCTTCCTTGCTTCCGGGCCGCTTCCCTATTTCCTTCAGAGGTGTTACCAATGATACTAATTAAGGCTCGGTTCCATTTAGGCCCAGGCTACACGTATATGGAGGTTTTGCAAAACGCACATTTCTTTGTGCGTTTGGGCCTTTCAGCCACACGCAAACTGCGTTTTCGACCACTCAAACGGAGGTTTTTGGAAACGGATAAATAAGATTTTTTTACCGCTACAGATAAACTGTGGATATTAACCTACCAATAAAGGACCCAGGCCAAATGCCATTGCGCAGTACATGTCTATGCGTGGTGTGTGCATAGTCGCATGTGAAACTATATTCTCATGCTGTATTTTGCTCTCCATTTCATGGTTATGGTCATGGAGGAGGAGAGGGTGCAGAGAGAGAGGTTGGTGAGAAGAAAGTATACAGTGAGTTGGTATATATGACACATGATCTTTCTCCTGTTTAGGTAATAAAGGGCGCACCCTTGACTGCATTCCGTTGTCACTGTGCACCTGCATGCCGACAATGTGCGCGCGTCAACTTTTATTAGCCTACATTATAACGTGACATTTGTTATAGCCTACACCTGGAAAATATAGCTCACAACTGGTTGTGGACGCGACACTTCTATAGGTCCGACTCTGCTATTATTCTCTGTGCAGGACTTGCCAAGTTGCCAGAGCAATGGTAAAGTGTCTCAATTTTTTGAGTGGTGCAACCACTCCAAGGAACAGCAATGTCCGTGATCACCTATGTGACGTTAATGTGTGTGTTAATGTGACTATGAGCACCAGTATGACTATGAGTACCAGTAGGGGCGCTGTTGTGCCAGAAACGGAGAGAGAGAGATAGTGCTGCACTGTTGCCTGCTAATATGAGAGAGAGAGAGAGAGAGAGATAGAGAGAGAGAGAGAGAGAGAGGGGAGTTGCACCACTCAGTTCAGACGGGTGTGATTTTTAAATTATATGGTGAGAAAAGTCGAGGATTTGGAGATTTACGCACATATTGCATGAGATATGCTGACAGACAATGAAAGAAACATGTTCTACGTCCAGTCACAATTTAGGTGGCTTTTAAAATGCGGTAGGCCTACTTATTCCTGCATTCAAAAATATGTTTAAATATAAAATAAATAGCCTACAATTGAAACCTATAGCCTATACTGGCTCGCCTGCCAGATTGCCAAATTGACAAATATGTACTAGAGGAGTGCGTCCCAGACGCGTCACCTGTTTGATGCTGAGCAGGGAAGGCTCCCCGGCAGGCCGCTGTTCCAGGCGCAGCTTAAGGCATTCGTGAATAACGTTGAGCTTCACTCGACACAGCACCAGGAACGCCGGCCGGAAGGACGGGAGGTCCAGCTCCAGCAGGTCCTCCCAGGAGACCTGGTCGTCGCCCAGCTCAGGGCCATCGGGGCTACTGCAGGAGACGTGGCACGACAGCTCCGGCAGATAGTCACTGTACCGCATGGGGTCCTGGTCGTCTGCGAACTGCACAGGCACCGGAAAAAGAACACCATGAGATGCTGGTTAAACCACTTAAGCGTCTCTATTCTGAGAAAACTAATCGACGATCCACAAGCTCACAAAACACAGAGGGAAACAAACGATAATAAAAAAAACCTTATTCTCGGTTATTCGATTCGCCTAGTTATTATTATACATTTATACATTAAATATATAGGTTTCAATATATTTTTGGTTAATTGCCCGTGAATATTCTGCACTCATTATCACCTGCTTTTTTCCTATCCACGGCAGGATAGGAGCCACAGGCGTGCCAGAGGGGGGCCTGGCACCCTCAGTTGCAAATTATGCCCCCTCAGTTTAAGTTTTATGTACATATTGTTTTACTATCTATATAAAAATGTGTGCCATATTTCATCCTGGAGCCGAGCGCGATATTCCAGTGTCAAACATAAGAGCATGTAATAGCCTAGGGGTCCTGCACACAATAAACTGCTCTCCCGCCTTTTTTATTTTAACCAAAAGTGAGCAACGTTTCTCTCATGCAGCCAGGGCTTCATCAGGGCTTCATCAAAGAAAAAAGATGGGAGAGCAGATTATGGTGTGCTGACACTAATTTCTTTCTTCATTTTGGGTCTAGCAGTTCTTAAAGAACTGTGGGAATGTGCATATCCTACCTTTTTTTTCTCCATACATTCATCATTATTTTATCTTAATTCTTATTTCCAAGGAGTCATCTTTCAGAGGTCAATGAAACATATTTGTATAGTGTTTGATAGCTCTGGTCACTGGTCACACCGTGAATGTGAGTGCCTGGTCAGGTTGACCTGCTGACATGAGTTAGTTACCTGTGTTCCAAAGCATCCAATTTAGTTAATATTTAGTCACAAGCTCTTTTTAATACTTTTCATTGGTTAAATACAAAAACCAGACTTAATCACTTTCAACCTGGTGGCCCTATTTTGGGATATGGAGGCAGTATATTTTATTTTCTAGATCTGCAATTTTCACTACTTTTGGTAACACTGTCAAGTAGCACTTTCATCAAATTAAACGGTAAATTAATACACAATTAATTAAAAAAAAGAAGGTATACAAGGTTTCTGCCAGACGGCAACAATATATTCCTCAACTGTAAAATGTGAGTGAATGTGGTTCCTTTTTACTGCAATAAAATACATACCAAAATAAATACATTGACCTAGCTTTTCTGGGAGCAAAGAAATGTATTACCTTACATTGGAAGTGCTCTACCCCTACTACAGTTTCACATTGGCTAAATGAACTATCCAGTTACACTCCTCTAGACAAAATTCATTATAATATTAAGAATAGGCAGGCAACAGGACTTTTGGAATGTCTGGCAGCCCCACATGGATTACTTTGCAACTATACCCATGCCGGTGTAGTTTGGTAGCAAATCTGAACTTGTACTTGAACTGTGATGCGTTGAGTCATCTCTGTCCTCCCTCGTCCTCACCGCCTCCTTTCTCTCTAGTCTCTTTTTATTTTATTTTCCCCTTCCTCCTTTTTAATGCATAATTATTATCATTATGAATTATTTATTATTTCTCAACTATATCAGTTATAGGACTCTATATTGTTTGATTATTTTGTATGATGATGATGTCTGTTTGGCAACAAAAGAAAAAGAGGTGCACATTGTAAACTGAAATGTAAAGCTTTTTTTTCATGACTGTATGGCACTCTGAATAAAAAGATTATATATATTTTTTTTTACATATTATGGTCATTGTAAAGAGAGAGAACATTCTCACCTCTTGTGCAGGAGTATGGCGGAGCAGCGCTGCCCTGGACCTCTGCAGAGGGCGGTCCATCAGCTTGTGCAGTCTGAGGATCAGCTTACGCAGTCCCATCTGTTTGAGAGCTTTGTCCACAAACGGCCTGTAAATGGCCGTGGGGCACATAGTTCCGCCTCCCACCGAGATGTCCGTACTTCCAGCCACGGCGGTCGGAAGGAACTCGTCCTCCGACAACAGTCGGGCAAATTTAGGTGTCAGACAGGGCGACAGTTCCCCCTCTCCCGGACGTCCTTCCTCCGCCAAGTCCCTGTCCTCCCCGTCGCTGTCGGCGGTGAACGTGGCCGTGGAGTCGTTCTCCTCGTCCTCCTCGTTGTCGTCCTCCTCGTTGCCGCGGGAGCAGCGTGGCGAGGGGATCTCGAAGACGGGCCACCCGATGCGAGACAGGTCGTGGAGGCCCAACACGGTGGCCATGACGCGCAGCTTCTGGTTGAGGTCCTGGGTGATGTTAAGCCACAGGCAGAGCGCCTGCACCCTGCCCTGGAAGTCCCTCGCTGCGTATTTCTCGTAGTCCTTCTGCAGCGCCTGCAGGGACGGATACAGCGCCTCCACTGACTCCAGAAGCTCCATAACCCGCTTGACCTGCTCAAAGGCCAGCCGCTGGCGCAGCAGGTGGTCCCTGCACGCTGTCACGGAGCCCAGGGGCTCCGCCGCGTTCATGGTGGGTGGTGTACAGGCACTGAAGCCCCAGGGGTCTACCCCACAGTGGTTGGTCTCTGCTACGGCGAGCTCCCGCTCCTCGCCACACACCTGGTCCAGGGCTTGGCTCAGACCCAGGGACAACCCGCCGGGGCTCAGGCTGTCATAGTTCACCTTGAAGTGCAGGACCTCGTTGATGATGTCGGGGATGGCCTGGCGGGCGGTGAAGAGGAACAGGTCCTGGTCGCCGGTGGAGCGGCGCGCGTGCCACGCCTGCAGCTCCAGCCAGATCACCTCGTTGTTGTGGCCAAACGAGGCCATGTTCTCCAGGCCCCTCTGCTCCTTCTCCTTCCTCTTGGAGGACATGGACGTGAGCTTGAGCAGCAGCCGGAGGGTCTCGAAGAACTTGAGGCGGTCGGCCGGGCAGTCCGTGCGGGAGGTCTGCCGGTGGGTCCGTGCCATGGGGTGGGGCATGGTGACGGGGAGCTTGCCGCTGCTGCAGCCCAAGCTCAGGTAATGCTTCCTGGGATCCATGTTGAGGCCACCAAAGGGGCTGGACTTAGATAGTGGATCCAGCATAAAGGAGCCTTCGAAGGTCTTCTTGTGGTCTCTCTCGGTGGAGCGGAGGGCGGCCCTGTTCTTTTTGCCCTGCTTGTAGCCGTGTTCCTCGGGGAGCTCTGGAGGCCTGGGACTCTCTCTCTGGACAGACGGGTTGTGATCCGCTGAAATACACACATCCCGTCTCAATCAGTACAGGCATTGCAAAAGACATGCACGGCTCTTTCAAGATGGTTCATCAACATTGTACAACAACTGTAGCCATAAGGCAGACAACATTTACACGTCCTTCAGAGCTCGGTTCTATTTTGGTGCGTCGATGCGCTGCAGAGACCATCCAAAATGAGTTGGCACAAAGTAGAAAGGTAACATGTTTTTACTTCAAACTGTTTGTTTGTTTTCACTTGTTTGACCAAAATTACAAATCCGTTTTGAAATTAAATGATGATGAAAACGGGCATACAAGCCCAGCGTGCACGAGTCTTTTAGTGTGGCACTGAAACCCTGTGATCTAGGGCAGGCCACCATCCACTTACAGGGCTCGAAATTGCGTTATGAAAAGTTATGATTTCTTAAAAGGAACCATGGCTATTATGACAAATATGCATTAAAACATTATACTTGCCCTCTATAACTACATTTTTTATTTAGTATCATTTAGTTTAGTTATATATTTATGAAACAAATACAATATTTAAGGTGTTTTTATTTTAGTTGTAGAGGGCAAATATAATGTTTTAAGGCATATTTGTCTTAGTAGCCAGGGTTCCTTTTAAATAAATATCTCCTGCTCTCCCTCTACTCCTCACGTCGTCAGTCGACATTAAGTGGGTCATTAACATCAGCTGGGTGATCAGACCTAAGGTCTCAGCTGTGAGAAACAACAAAAGAGCTCAATTGAATGGAATGTGTGGAGGCAACACACACACACACACACACACACACACACACACACACACACACACACACACACACACACACACACACACACACACACACACACACACACACACACACACACACCATGTTTTTCCTAGACATGCAAATTAATGATGTTAACAGAAAGTGGATCTGGAAGCAGCAAGTGAAGATGAAATTCCATGCTGGCCATGGCTACCCATTTGTTTTGTAGCCATTTACAAATCCAGAAATTATAGCAGTATTTAATTATATTTTCAAATGGTTTATTGGCGCTTCTTAAACAAAAATAGCATCTCATACCAACCGACTCCTAGGGAGTTGAGGGACTTGAGGGAGTTACAAGGGGGTCCTCAATTAAATGATAGTTAGGAACCAAATGGACCATTATGGGTCTGAAACTCTGAGAGTGTACAAACATACTATGGGTATACCAATTTCCCTGTACATGTGTACACTCTCAGAGTTCAATTAACTTTGATTTTGCCCTGACTTACCCTTGTTAGGGGAGCGTCCCGCCGTCCTGGCCTGACTGTTCCGGTGGTGTTTGCCGGACATGCGTTTCATCTGACGGGGGGTGCAGGGAGGTGATGCGCTGTAGAGAGCTTCCTCTTCTTCACTGGGCAAGTCACAAGATTCCTCCACATCCGAATTTGACTGGGACTCATCTTTCAAAGGGTTGGCTTGCCTGGGAAGAACAGCTTACATTACTTACGGGGCTCAAGTGGACAAACTATGTATGTATATGTAAGGTACCATCCAACACATTGACTGCAACATGCAATGTATAAAGTCAAAGCCGTTTGATACAAATGGCACATTTATCCCATTTTGGGGCGGGAACCCCTTTTGGTGTTTTAAACATTGTTATAATTTAGCTATCGAAAAATAGCAGATCTACAAACTCATAGTGCGTGGCACGCTATGAGCTTGTAGGTCTGCTATTTAAAAACAAAATGTGAAAATATTTATTTCAGAAAACTGGAGGATTTAGAAGAATTATTTTTTAATTTCGAGGTCAGGCCTAAATGGGTTATATAGCACTATTATCCTAAGTGCTTTATGTATACCTATGCCTGTTGTTGTTATGCATGTTCTAATGTTTGTAATGTTTTTTTTGCTTTTATTATCTGCTGTAAAACGAAGTGCCCAGTTTGGGAAATATGAATAAACTTGACCTTGACCTTACATAGATTGTGCATTACATTCACGCATTGACACACATTCATCCACCGATGGTGGAAGAAACCATGCAAGGCCACCAACCTGCACATTGGGAGCAATTAGGGGTTCTGAGTCTTGCTCAAGGATACTTCGTCACTAACACTGGGGGAACCCGGGATCGAACTGGGAACCTCACGTTCACATCCGGCCTCTCTACTGGCCACTCCACCCCTAAGCCGCCGTTATTGTTATTATCAAACTGTACCATTTAAAATGAACATTTTAAGATGCGTGTATGCTATTTTTGCTATTTGTTTTATGACAAGGCAATAAGGCATATTATAAGTGGTTAACACTGCATTTTATTGTATAGGCTAAAAGACACAGATGCCAGTGTATAGGAGGTCAGACAGTGGGAGACTGTTTGACCCATAACAGAGTGCAGCTGGTGTGTACTAATGGTGCCACCAGCAGGTTTCAGAGGAATCCCAGCCAGACCAAAGGGCTGCTGTTATATTACTGTAGGTCCAGTGGCAGACTGATGAATGGTCTGTCCTCTGGAGCCTGACTGGCTGTCTCCTGACAGTACACAAGCAATGATGCACACTCTACCGCAGCAGTACGGACACTGGATAATACGTTGTGGGTTTGCGCTTTGCGGATAGTAACCCTCACTTGGGTCTAGGTAAACATGACGGCTCAGCCAAAGAAGGCAAAGACCTGCTTGCACTAAAACTTAAAGCTTGATTTATACAGTGGTTGCGCATCATGTCTCACACCAAAAGAAATACAAGCTCACAGCAGGTTAGTGTGTAACACTTGGAAATAAGGTCTTTCACCGTTTGCAGTGATAATGTGATAATTCAGAACATAATTTATTGCAATCATGATGTTAGTAAAGCTTGTGGAACACAAGATATGGACAATCAGGTTATAGAGACATTGAGACATGTTGTTTGCAAAATTGCAAATCTCTATTTTCTGAAGGCCAGTGAAGTGCAAATGCTACTAGCCCATAGTTCTGCAGAAAGAGCATACTAAACCAATCTCCACACACACTTCCTTCCTGGTGAAGGGGGGGGGGGACAATAGAATAACTAAATAAAGAATGCCAGTGGCACGCCTTTTCAGATTACAATGTCAGAGCTTTGTTCCTTAAAGCTTTTCTGAGGGCTTTTTAATAGGATTAGAGGGGAGGGTCTGACGGGGGCTGACCCCGCTGAATAAAACAAAGAACGGGAAGAAAAGGGAGGGTGTCTGAAAACCAACATTCTATATGGCCGTTCAGCACCATGTGCCCTTGCATCGATCATCGCGCTGAAAGGCATTCCCCTGCACGCGTCCGTCAGTGTCTGTGCAGGGCCATTTGAAAGGCCGGGGCAGCGCTGTATCACTTTCACAGGGGGGGCTAATCTGGAAATCACTTCATCCAAAGCTTTTCACTGAAAGAAAGGGAGCCACATGGAGAGGGAGCACAGGCCCCTACTGCCCATCTGCCCCTGCTCCATAGAGTATTGCACACACACGCGTGTCACTCCCCCCCAACCCCCCCCCCCCCCCCCCACCACACACACACACACACACACACACACACACACTCCCCCCTGGGAGCTGTCGTAGAACTGCAGAAAAAGGGAAAAGACACCTGCTGCAAACCCACTGCTGGCCTTAACATGCATCAGGATTCAGCCAATTGTTCCTACATTTTGGAAGGAAGAATGACGACAAAAAAAAGGAACAGAATATTGTCTCTATAGACAACACACAACTCTTAAATAAAACAACACTATAGTGCTTCTGTTATGAGAAACTGTGTAGGGCCTTGTTATGTGGTCTCAGGGTGAAACGGGATACTACAGTGACCCAGTCATTAGTCAGGCAAAGCAAAGCCCGATTTATATAAGGCGGAAAATTGCAGATCTACAAGTCTACATTCACAACGCGATTGTGATGCATTGTGAGCTTGTGGACCTGCTATTTTCAGTGTGCGACACCGGTGCGCACAACTACACACAAACCAGGCTTAAGCAATCTTGTACGAAACAAGAGGGCATTTATCACAGTGCGCTTATGATGGACTCCTCCTATCACTGTGCTTTTCTGCATACAACAAGAATGCACAGTCAGCTCAACACTGCAAAAAGCAAACAGATAAATTCATGTCAATTGTTCCCTAATGCAACCCAACCATTTATAAACAACACTGTTCAAACCATGCACACAACCCTGCACCCCGACCCTTGGCAGATGTATTGAATTCTCACATGTCTGTGCCTAAGCATGCCATTGCCAGGGTGTGTGTGTGTGTGTGTGTGTGTGACTCTGTGTGTTGTCTGAGGATGTAAATAGTGCATGCATTGCATACATACAGGGGACACAAGAAGGTGCTGCCTTGGCCAGACTGAGGTGATTAAATAACTCAGGAATGACAGGGGAACCGATGACGCCATCACTGCGTGTTGTTTGTTTGGTTGCTATGATACACTTCCAAGTACGGGGCTGTGAAGTGAGAAGCTCACGCTGCAAAGGCTACATAAATTTCCCTTCCGAGATCTCCCCCCTTTTTCTTTAAATATACTGCAGGCGGCAGCAGCACAGAGAGAGAAAGGCCGCGCTTGCCCTCCTGTTAAACCGTGGCTTGTGCTGTGATCTCAAAACTGTCCTTTGCCCGGCCGCCACTAGTGAATTATCACTGCAGATGGTGTCTGGCTGCTCTCAATGGCTCATCTGATGGCTCATTGAGGTTGTAATAAAGGCCAATGGAATGCTACAGCCCCCAGGCTGACACAGAGTGCATAATAAACAGCACAAAATCCAGTCTCTTCTGTATAATGATTGAGGCAGTGAAACTCAGGACTACCAGAGTCAGAGGGGCCTGACCTTTGACACCCAATCATCCCCAACCATTGTACAAGGCAGGGGCACTCTTTTGTATGATGGCGAGCATTGGCGACACGTGGCTCATGAGGCCCACTGCTGAATAGCACACAGCTGGTCAGTGAGCACACTTGCTCACAATGCCCGAACTAAAGTGTGTTTATTTTATTTTATTAAAGTAGTGCAAAAAAAATGTCGTCTTTACTTTTAGAAGAGGCTTAATCAAATCATTCTGGTACGACAGTGAGGAGAGGATGCTCTTGTATTTTTGATTGCAGCCTTTTACAAGAAGCATGCATCTGTCTCCAATTTCTCAGAGCAATTAGCTGGTGACGCATTTGAGAAATGCAAACCTGCAGAATGCGCACAATTCCCAACATGCAAAACGTGTTGCGTTGCATGACACGGTGCTGCAAGGTTAATAATGTCCTGCATCATTTCTGACTGAGTAAACCTGAGCACAGTCTCTGACCTACCACGGGCCTCTGGAGAACACACAGCGCTAAGGCAGCCAGCCGGTTTTCTGCCACGGGCTGAGTGAAAGGGGGGGGGGGGAGAGACAAATGCAGGGAACAGGACAAACTTGACCCCGCCCTGTTCGGGGAACAGTGACAACGCCAGGAGTTGGACCTCCCAGCCACTCCTGCATAAGCACGTGCAAGGCATAAAAAAATGCTACCGATTCCCGAACAAGACTACCTTTTTATTTCTGAAGACCCCGTTCTACATGCAATGCAAATAAGTTATGTTCAGAAAGTGCACCGCATCATTTTCAACCCATTTAAAAAGGATCAGAAGTAAATGCATAAATGCATAAAATTAACACGAGGAATCCACCTCAAGTCTAAAAACGAAATGTGCTTTCGGGAACATAATCTGTTGACAAGCACAAGGTCCCTGCAAACCCACATGAACCCACGTGAACTAAATGAAGACCTGCATGCATGCAGACAATGTGTGGCAGTGCAATGTGAACATAATGACGACCTTCCTTCGGCTTATATCACTTCTACCCTAAATACAATGTGTGCGAGTCAGTGTCTGTTCCAGCAGTGAAAGCCAGCAAGTCACAAGCAATCAGGGTTGGGTAGTAACTGAATACATGCAATCAGGATTACGTAATCAGATTATGAAAAAGAACTACCGGTACATCAGCCAATGCAAGGGTTGACACTACGGTCTCAGACACTTGCAAGTAGTCAGGTCATGTTCTACTTGCAGGTCATGTTCTACTTTTTTTAAATTCTAAAATGATAGGTAAAAGTTGCGCTTGTAGGAAAAGAAATCACACTTGTGCGAAGTGAGGGGCACTCTTATCATCATACACCATCACATTCCATGCTCAGTCAAATCAAATCATCACATTCCGTGGTGTGGTGGATTGTGCCCCTCAAAAATATGTTACATCCCAACGATTACTAGAGTCACGACAGTCACTTTGAAAAACCAGAATGAGTGCATGCTGATAGTTGTAAAAAGGTAGCATCTTATTCTTCCTGAATATAGCCAATAATATTGAATAAAGAAAGACTGAATGTGCGTGCCATCGGGCAACCTGAAAGCAAACTCCACTTGCATGAACACTTTATTTACTTGCAACGGGCAACCGATACAATAATTATGTTATAATTACATTGTGATGGAAGCTTGGTTACGGAAATATTGGCAATGATCAAGCCCAGCTGCCCCACACCTGAAACCCCAGCAGGACAGTCCCAGACTGTCGTGTCCTATGTGTGTGAAGCCTCTCCACCTGGGCCGAGGTCAAAGACAAAAGTTAATGGGGGAGGTGTTGTTGGGCCGTTGAATATGGGTGGAGGTGGTGTTGAGTCAGTGATTGTGATGGGAGATAAGGGGGGCTTAAGTCCTGCAGTTGCTAAATCGAACACATATGTAAATTGTTAGTCTATAGTTTATCCTTCAAAGTAGTGTGACCTAAGACTGCAAGCAATACGACATTAACACTAGCATCCCTATACTGGGGCAAATTCAGGACAAATGGCAGATCTAGTACAAGCTCACAAGTTCACAATGCATCAGAATGCAAAGTGTTGTGCGCCTTCACCGCCTTGTAGGTCGACTATTTTCAGAGAAGACATTTGCTGTACTGTACTGGAGAAAAAGGTGTGAATCAATAATAGAGCCCTAGTGGACCCCAGTCAATGAAGTATATAGGGTTTAAAATAAATTCGGAGGCCAGAATCTACATTTCAGTTTCATGTGCAGTTCTGCACATCACATCCATACACTAATGAACCAGCAAAAAAACCAACAGAGGCATTTTAAACAACTTCTGCGGTTTACAATCAGCAGTCAATATTACCATTATTCTTGCACCTTTGTCGACATTGGCTCCATTTACGCATACTCTTGTGTGCTATATAAATAACATTGGCAGAGAACGGAAAAAGTGAAAGTGACAGAGTAGGAGAGCTGGATTCTTCATTTCCCCAACGCTAGGGTGGGCAGTGATAGGATGCAGTCAGGAAATGCTAGAGCAGGATCCATCCATAGTCCCTCAGCTCGTGCTCCTGGCAAATGGGGGCATTAATGAGTTGTAGCCATGGGCGCCGCCGAGGCTTGAGGCAGCTATCCACTACACACACCACATCCTGAAATCCCTGGAATGCTTGTGGGAGAACGCCACTGGGCCAAAATGTCTTAAGACTTGAGTTCAAGAGTAAGACACTATTGACAAAGGGCCTCTGTCCCGGCAGTGCCTGCAATGGCCCTCATTTATCAGGCAAGCACCCAATCTGATCTTAAAACTGCATCAGCGCTCATTTTCCCTGCAAACAAGTACTACATGTCACTTTTAACCTCACATGTTGTCTCAAAAGGGGGACAACACAAGCAGTTCAGTTTGATGTAGAAACGGAATGACAAATAGTCTACATTTTGCACGCATCATAATCATTCACGGCTCACTCATCAGTTTTTGGCCAAATGCAATACAAGAACTCAACTTCAACCTGTTTTTGAAATCTATATATTGCATTATCTGGATATAATTATCGATCAATGGATGGGTGATCAGGTAATTTTAATGCATGGTTCTGAAGTGGCCTCAACAAAGGCATGAAGCAGCATAAATGTTGCATGCACTTTAACTAAGCCACAATGCTGGATACCATACCAATGACAAACTGACATGCACAATCATGTGCGTTTGTTTATGCCACTAAATAAGGACAGATAGAGATAAGGCCGCGCAATCGGATAACAACCGGCTGACATTTACACGTACTGGAACATTCGACCACAATTCCAGATATTCGACTGAAATCACATAGGCATAGCTGCTATCGAGGCCGACGGCGCTGGTCAAATATGATTTACTACTAGCGTTTGGAAAGCAACAGCAGCATGCATGGAACTAACTTACGGGAAGAATCGGGACGAAAGACATAACACCAAATTCCTGAGAGTCCGTCGTCATGAGTCAGGGGCAAATGCATACCAACAGGCATGCATTGTTTTTAATATGTAACCCCCTCCCTCAACCGATTTGAACTGTTATGATTTTCCTGTGGAAGATCAGGGTACCTTCAATATGATCCGAACTCAAAGACGAACAAACAAAAATGCATATCTGTTGGCAATGCATTCCCCTGGCCTGCACAATTCTTCATCTGTAGTCGAGGGAAGGCTGAAGGCTCATAATCAGTGCAACTTCTTGCACACACAGCACTAGTGTCAGCAGCACACACCATTCATGCACAACGTAGAAGCTTCTGCAGCACACAAGCAGCAGAGTAAAACAACCATTTTGAAGAGAAATAATCCATCCAATATTTAATATAAAAAAGCTAAATCCTAAAACTGAACATGTCCAGGCCCCCGGGCCCCGCAACATATACATTGTAGGATAGGATTAAGCAAGCAGCTCCCAAACAGGGACAGGACAGTGGTGCAGAAATGCGCTACAGCTAAAAAGCTAGCCAAGTTTATGCCTCACCAGGTTATTAATTTAAAAAAAGCACGCTGCAGTGCGTCACTAAGCATTTATAAACAAGAGTAATAACACATCTCCACGCACGTACGCGTCGCGTCCCACATGCACACAGAAACCTGAACAATAAAGACGAGGAGCGACAGCGCCGTCACAGTTTAGCTAGCCGCCGCTGTTCTTTCCTTGTTGTTGCACTGTTGTTGGAACAGTTGAGAACTACTGTGATATTTCGTACAGTTATCGTCATTATTTACCTCTCCATTCGCCGAGCATTGTGGCCAGGCAGCGCTCCGGCATTCAGCGACAGACGGATATCATTAAAGTGCTACTAATTAATGCGCGCAAATGAGTGTGTAAAAGTTTGCAACTTCACCGCTGCAGCTGAACTGCAGACAGTAGTTACTAGTTAGTTGACTGCTGGCTGCACGTATCGCATAGAGAGCTGCTGAGAGCGAGAGAGCACTGTCTGGCAGGAAGTTTGGGACTGGAGGCTGCGCGTGCGCGACTGCGCAGTGTTGCCAGATTGTGCGAGAGAAATAAGCAACCAGGTCTAGGAAAACAAGCCCATTTTGTAACGAGCCATCCACAAAAATCTTTTAAACATTCTCAACACAAATCATGTAGCCTTACAGGGCTCCCTGGCCCAAAACATTTAGGGACAAATACATTTAAAAAAAAATGGGGGCGGGTCCACTCCATGCCGATGACATGAATAGTAACACAAAAATGTGTCAACAAGACCAAATAAGCAACTACACTTTAGAAACAAGCCCAAAGAAACGCAAGCCGTAAACAACCAATAGTATTTCAACTTTACACGAAACAAGCCCAAAGTATGTAAGTAATAAGCGGACATGGCAACAAGCGTCTACATTCAGGCTCACTATTTGGCACGCGAGAGGTCCCGATAATGTAGTCTTTTTTGTGTTCGTCGGTTTTTACCTGCTAGGTTCGTTCCGATCCGGAGGCTCCATAGCGAGGCAGGGGCTCCTTTCTGTCAAAAGTGCATGGAAGAAACCATGTCCGGCCGGCTTCACGTTCACGTTGCACCATCAAATGTTTGCAAGAGTGTCGAGTATGTAGCCTTTTTGGAGCACTTTATGATCCGCCGGCGGCACAGTCGAGTATCGCTTCTGACTGTGAGGTCGCCATCTTTCGCAACTCACTGAGTTGCATTCTGGTTGCATTACTACGGCAACACCACCAGGGCCACCAGCAGTAGCCTTTAGTCTACTACAACCATAGAGCTTTAAATGATAGAGACCGAACCTGAGCGTTAGCCCCGCCCCCCGCTATTAATTTCAGTGGAAGTTGCTCAGTGGCGTTTTGAAGCACCCGGAAGACAGCTGGAAGTATAATTATAACTCAATGGCTCGAGCGAGCGGAAGGTCATGAACGTCCGTCCACCTCCATTAAAGTGCTGCAATTCCACATTTCGCCAGTAGGTAGTGGCATCTTCAACGTTGGATAGCCTTACTGGGGGCTTGACTACAACATCAATGGACGTGAGAGTCCATTTGCAGACAAGACAACACGCTTACATGCTTTTAATTTATCTTTATGGGGTTCGCTCTCGTGATTGGATAAAATTGGTATTCCGATTCCCGACCTGAAAATGTATTTTCTCTTTACAAAGGAGACGTACAGTTATACCGATCGAGGTTAATACTGAAGTTGACAAACACTAAAAAAGACTACAATTACTTTAACTTTTTTTAACAGAAAACTTAGTTTTAGGGCCCACACTGTAGAAATACCGGTACTCTACTACTAAGTCTGGGTACTGGAATCTAAATATAGTAGGCTGGCTAATACATGTAAAGGTGCTCATTATGCAGAATGACCCACTTCACAATGTTATAATTGAATTGTAATGAGTCATGATAATGATATGCATAGTTACATCTTCATCAACCTCCACCAGAGAGCTCAGCAGGACAGTCTGGGTCTCCTGTCTCAGTATCTGGACCCCTGCTGTTCCAATCCTCATCACCTCCCCTCCACCCCCCCTCCTCCCTCCAAGGTCAGTGGTTCTCAAAGTGGGGTCTGGGCTGGGGACGCCCAATGGTCCATCAGTGGGTTCCAGGGGGTCCCCAGCTAAATCAGTTAATCAGTTTAAATCAACTTGTCGCATTGGATGCGTTGTGAGCTAACTGAGCTTGTAGATCTAATAGATAGGAGAGAAAAAATTGGGAAAAACGTGGAATAATTGTGTAAATGTTAGCAGCACAAATACTCTTATGTCAAGTCTGGGGGGGGGGGGGGGGGGGGGGGGGGCACTGGGGGAGGTGTTGATGGGTCATAGATTATATGTAAACAATGCTATTGTGATACCCCAGCCCAGCCCTGTAAAGGGCAAACAGTTGTAAAGTAGACCACATTACATAGTCAATCTTTTATTTCCATCTTCTTTGGAAATCTGGCTTTCAAAACTCAACTTGGCACATGGGTACAGTATTAAGCCAAACTTCCTCAAGTGGCATTGTGGTATAATATTGGTAGCCTGGTTAATAGGCTATAATATTGGTGGCTACAACAATCATCTCTAAAGTTTAAAACTTTGAAAAGTCATAACAACTCATTTATACCAACAATGACTTTGGCACATTCACAAAAATGTAGGCCCAAGTGAGCAGAAATGTTAAGATGCTTTGCTTTGAGCTGGTAGGGATGCTATCCTCCCACATTTTTTGCTCAATTGACACCAAACTCGCTACCTGGGCTCTTCAGACTATTCTCCGATTTATTATCATTTTTTCAAAACTTGAGCCATCAAAATGTTTCACTACAAAACAGTACTAAACATCTTGCTATAGGCTCCACTAACATAATTTCATAATTCTCAGTGTGACCAAAATAATTTTATATTAGCAGATTACACCCCCTCCTGGGGAAATATAGACATGGCACAATTTTGTTTTCATAGCACAGTAAACTCACCTACAAAAGAGTGTGATTTTAGTTACATATTGCATTTCTTGACCTCTTGTCAATTATGCTTTATTTACAGATTATCATCTCAGTATTGTACACTGACTGAACCACCAACTTCCTGTGTTGACCTATACTTTGACGGCTAAAGTGACCTGAGACCTAATCTCTCAGTCAATAGATTCAAGCGATTTTTGAGTAGTGCAACCACTCCAAGGAACAGCTTTGTCCCTATGTCCCAACCTGTGTGACTATGTCCCTGTGTCCCAATGTTTAGAGTACCAATAGGGGGTGCTGTTGCACCACTCGCTTCAGACTGGTCTGATTTTTTGGGGGGATGGGTTCCCAGATTGCCTGAGACCTGACCCACAAGTAATCTATCTCACATCCTCCACTCTCCATTTGACTGGAATCATGACCTAGACTAGAGCAGTGGTTCTCCAACTTTGTCATATACAGACAACTTTGAGAAAAACATGTCCTACACATAAGAGCCTTAGCCTACTTGTGTTAAAAAATAAGTTCATAAATAAAAGCACTTGCGAAGTTAAATTACATAAATTTAATTTTTTTAATATGGCATCTGAATTGGTTAAAATGGTCACAATTTCAAACAGCCAAAAAAGTGTCACATACTGTCACAATCACATGAATACATACTAAATGAAAGCAGATTGTCAACAACATAGCAAACAATATACAGTTAATTTAAAATCATATTTTGAATTCCGTCAACTAAAACCATGATGAAAAATGTTCGTTGACTTTTTTTTTTCTCCACGAAAACTAAATAAAAACTAAGCTATGATGTATATAAACTAAGACTAAATATGTTGTCAATTTCGTCAACAAATAAGAGTTTTGGCGCCACTGTATAACAATGACTGGTCATTGGATTGGATTGACTCAATCCCGAAAAGAAATGCATGCTCGCGAGAACTGAGAAGAAGCGACTGGCCATTGTATGGTGTTGCCGTGTAGCCTACTGGGCACACCCACTGTGACCCACATGGTCTCATTGACTTCAATGTTAAAGCAACACTGTAACTTTCCTCTTCTACCCTGGATTTGAACCCTATCCTGTGCAAGGGCTGACATATTTACCATTGAGCTACTAGAGTCTGTCTGCTTGCTCAGGGGATATATTTAATCTTGATCATCAGTTCAAAATTCATGTCTATGTGAGACATTGACATAGCCCACAGCCTGATAAACCTTTTTTATCTCACTGTTAACTGACCCCACTCTGGAGCTCTATTTTGATAGTTATCATAGTATAAAGTTTGTTCAGCAACAGGGGTCTCTCTCTCTCCATCTCTCCATTAAATAGCCACATTTTTGGGTTGGGATACCAATTGGTTAGAGATTAAACACATACTGTATTTGAAGTCTAATATAAATGACATTTGAAAATGCAATAGGACAAGTTAACTGAAAGCTGTACCGCTTTACACAGCATTTGCTTCTCTTTTTCTCCGAAGACCCTCCGTGATTGTGTGTCTTCAGTTTTTGGTACTTGCTGCTGTGCTTGGTCCCTGAAGGTAGACAGAACAACAGTGTTTGTTAGTATATGAACAAGACAGTACAGTATGTCATTGCCATGCCAATACCTACAATTCCTGTCTTAGAAAAGCTTAAGTAATGCAAACTGTCTATTTTAAATATAGTAGCCTATACTGTCTGGGAATGGCTGGGAAAATATAAGAACTGTTGCGTGAGCCTATCACAGTGACATACATTTGGTTCTGATGGTTCTAATATTGACTCAGTATGAACAATACTAGCCGCAAGCAACTATTTTTAATATTTGGCATCTAGCCCATTCATCCAAATCTGAAAGTAGCTCATAACATGTCTATGGTGTCGTGAGTTTAACGTTGTTTAATACAATCATTTCAGACTTTTCTGTTTGGATGTATGCCTGGGCTGTCATGGGTTGGTATTGCAACTCTACTCTAAATGCCAGATATTGGAAAATAGCATTTAAGAGTTGCTTGCAGTTAGAACAGTACTACAGTAGGTGATCTGACCTTATGGCCTGTGCATTGCTTGTGAATGTATGTTGGATGATGACTGTGTTAATGGTCTTCCTCTGCAGCACCAGCGTGTTAACGTGGGGCATGATTTGATGAAAGAGCTGCAGGAATTCCTCAACTCCTGAACTGAGTGTTTTTTCTTTCTTTCTTTTTTCATATAAAAAAAAAAAAAAATCAGTTGATATACGACTAAGAGGGCAGAACAACTTGTTAGGAAAGTCTGAGAGCAAGAGTGTCTGTCCTGTTGTCTTTGTTTTGTTTGTATATAACTATCTGTCACTGCTCAACTGTTTTTTGTTTTTTTTACTTTTTCTTGTTCGCATTTATATACCTTTTTTATTTGTATTGTATCTGGAACATTTGCACTACTTTGCGACCCCTACATGTGGAAAGAAAGAACTGTTTACGTTGAACCTGCAAGAGAAAAACAGTTGTAAATGTAAAATTCTGTGAATTAAACGCCACTTGTTTTGGCACACTTTGACACGTGACTCCTGAGTTTGGTGTACAGTCCTCACAGATGTCATCAATATGACAGCATTGAGAACAACAACTGAGATCCACAGGGAATCGACCCTGTCACAGATTCTGTATCTTAGTTGGCTGAGGTGTTGTTTTTTATGCTTTTTTTGGTCATGGCTGCCAGTTCCCACCTGATGTTGTGTGGGAGTCCAGACTGATCCAGACCGTACTGAATAACTGCTAGCTTACATAATGCCTTGAGGCTAGGACTGAAGTCTAAGACATACAGGCCATCATGGGTGTTGTCTCCTCCAAAGAGGATGTTACGATCTCCCACCATTATATATGATGGAGACGGTCTGATACCCTTGGGCTCAACCTTCTTCCAGGAGTTGGTTTCTGGACTGAATTTCCACAGATCATTGTAGATCTTTTTAGCGCTAGTTTTACCACCATATATGTACAGCTCTCCATTGTAGGTGAAGTCTGAATGATTCCAGCGGCTGTGTAGAAGGTGTGTTCATCCATGAGTTTGTCTCTGTGTCAAACACTCTGATGCTGTTGCCGTGACATACTCCCCCAAATACAAACATCTTTGTCCCAATGATGGTGGCAGAGTGACATAATGTAGGAGGTGGTGCAGTGCCTCTGGTGTTAATTAAAGTCCAGACCATGGTGCTGGTGTCCAACTTGTAGATGTCATTAGTCCATCCAGTCAGATGGATGAATCCTCCATGAATAAACATGACCATCCCCAACGCACAGGCTGAGTGGTTCCAAATCTCTGGAACAGACCCAGAAACCTTGGGTTTAAACCATATTTGGGCGTCGACATCAAATGCATAAAGCACATTGTAGTAAGGCAACCCTCCCCAGATGTAGACTGTATCTTCTATCAGCACAGCTGTGTGACAGCTCCTGAGTGGCGCCTCATGGTGACCGTCTCCTCTTTCAGGTTCCACTGGAGGTAAATTCTTCCAGCATAAAGACTCTGTACTGAAGACATGGACATCCATCCTCTGTTCCATGTTGTTGCAGATCCATTTGTCTACAGTGTTATACACTTCCATCATCCGTTTCACGTCGCCATGGGTCCATTTAGCACAGCGGCCTCCAAAGGAATACAGTTTGTTCCTCACTGCTACAGCAGCATGAAAGGCTCGCTTTGGTCCTCCTGTTTGGCGACGGTCCAACACAACATCACTCTGTCTGTACACGGGTCTGGTCTGTGTCTAAGTCTCTTTCTCGCTCTCCTCGTCTCTCTCTAGGTCTACAGTCCTTTTCAACACGGTGTATATCATCTTATATCTTCTGGTGTGAAATCACATGACGCAACACAACTGTTGCCATGCAGGCCTTAACGATGCCAATTTATGCAGCTGTTCTCATATCCCCACCCGTTGACTCTGGCTTACTTCAAATAGCTACCTTTCGGCAGAGCATCCGTCCAAATGAAATAATCTAAACAGACTAAATTGAATGCCTCAACTTGGGTGTGTTTATCCTCAAGGGGTGTGTGTGTGTGTGTGTGTGTGTGTGTGTGTGTGTGTGTGTGTGTGGCAGGCATAAGGAGAGACAGTGTAGACCACTGTAGTGCCTGACTGTTCCGTTGTTTGCCGGACATGGGAGGTGTTGCACTGTAGAGAGCTTCCTCTTCTTCACTGGGCAAGTCACAAGATTCCTCCACATCCGAATTTGACTGGGACTCATCTTCCAAAGGGTTGGCTTGCCTGGGAAGAACAGCTTACATTACTTACGGGGCTCAACGGGACAGGTGGACAAACTACTTATGTAAGGTAAATGGTAAATGGTGCATTTATATAGCGCCTTTATCCAAGGCGCTTTACATAGATTGTGCATTACATTCACCCATACACTGATGGCAGCGGAAACCATACAGGGCGCCAACCAGCACATCAGGAGTAATTAAGGGTTCAGTGTCTTGCTCAAGGACACTTCGACACTGACTCTGGGGGAGCCTGGGTTCGAACTGGCAACCTTGTGGTTACCATGGGGTCTCTAGGTAAACATGACGGCTCAGCCAAAGAAGGCCAAGACCTGCTTGCACTAAAAGCCTGATTTATACCATGGTTGCACATCATGTCTCACACCAAAAATAGCTGCTAAAGAAAAAGTGCCCCTTGGGGGCACAGGTGACAGGTCTCCATCAGGATAGGAGCATTTAAAGAAAAGTCAAGTGGCATTTCTTCCTCAGCCTAGTGGGAATGTGCATGCACAGTGTCACCGCAATCGGACGCTGTGTTCATGTTTTGCAGCATTTTGTACAAAACGGGCCACTCCTGTAAATGTTAGAAGCCTGCAATCAGGATGGAATATGAGAAATCAAACAGACCCGTCTTGATCACATGACTATAGAGATCATGTGTACAGATTAGCGTGACATTTGGATGAAATCTGAAGGAGTAATATAAAAAAACGTGTTTTACATGTGGGCCTCCTGGTGGCGCTATAAAGAGCAGATTACAGGGTTACAATGGTTTTTCCTTGGCCTCTTCTAGTGTACAATGTTTTAGACAGATCTGTGTAAAAAAACCCACAAATAGGCCAGTTATAGCGCCACCATGAGGCTGATTCAAGTGACATTTGTTCCTCGACCTATAGTGGGAATGTGCATGCACAATTTCACGGAAATCACACAATGTATTCATGATTTGTGGCATTTTGTTCAAAACTGAACACTCATGCGAACTTTGGAAGCCAATCTTAGCCGATCAGGAAGGAGTATGAAAAATCTGAAAGAGCAGGCAGTTTCGTTGAATGGCTATAGAGAGACGGTGTACCAATTTGCATGATGTTTGGACAAAATCTGTAGGTGTAATGTCAAAAAATGTGTTTTGCAAATATCGGCCTCCTGGTGGCGCTATAACAGGCCCATGTAAAACAATTGGGGCAGAGGTTCAGCTCTGACATCCAGAGACTGTGTGTGCAGAGTTTGGCTGCGATCAAGTCAACGGACGGAGTGCAAAACATACTCTCCCCATGCCTTCGGCTGGTGAAGACAACAAACAAAAACCCGACATATAGTTATAGCCTATATCTGTTGTAATGATAATGTGTGGTTGTCACATCAGGAGTCAGGACTTGCCTCAGCAGTCACACCGTGTGAGAAGTACTTACTTTATACTTGATAAGTTACCAGCCAGGCCATAAGAACCAGTATGGACACAGGGAGCAGCAAGGAAATACATATTCATCTACAAACAGAATTAAGTTATCCTTTTAACATTATTGCATAACTGTACACCTCTACCTTTTTCTTTTGCAAACAGTTTGTGGACTGTGATCGTATGTTTCTTTTATAAAGTATTAGCTCTAGCCTGCATTCTGCTTCACCATCAAATGGTACTAAACTACAATTAAAGTTTGCTAAAGTGAACATTATATCAAATCATATTAAATTTAACATGAAAATGGACTCACGTTCCAACTTGTGTTTTTCCTGTTGGCTTGTTGCTTCTGAGCTGAATGTTAATAATCAGAATGAGCTGGACTTATAAGCACTCACCTAACTGTGACACCATACAGTATCAGGACACTGCATGCCCCAAGGATAACGGACAGTAGGAGAACTACCGGTACTCCGATTTGTTACTTAAGTCGAAGTACCACAAACGTAGAACTGCTATTTTTTGGCTAATGTTCCCCCCCAGAATATGGATGCTGGGGTTCAAGTGGTTCAGTATATATTTTGCCTTTATTTGACAGATGATAGACAGGGTAGACAGGAAACGGGAGAGAGATGGGGGAGGACACACACAGCAAAGTTCGTCGGGATCAGGACTCGAACCTGCTGGCTTACCAGCCGCCAAGGTGCCTGGATGACAGGCCAAACTAAAATATATATTATAAAGATAACAGCCAGGTAGGCTATATACAGTACATGCATAGTATAGTATATGTACGCACGGTATGTTTATGTATTCTTTATTTGATTGATGGAAGTTTAATATGCAGATATATGTCCCCATGTTTTTGTTACTTTTAGATTATTTCTTTCTTGAGCACAAAATGTTAAGATATTTCTTGTCATTTGGACAGATGCTTCATCATGCTTGGTTGGTTCATCGTTTACCTGGCATCTTTGAGGCACTACATTGTCCTCTCTGCAATCTAATAATATTTATGTATTTACCTTCTTGTTTGCGGACTATACTGCACACCCATACTTACTCTGCTTGTTCTGATCTCGCAGTATACTAAAAGTCCTGTATTCAAAAGAAATCCCAAGTAAAAGTTTAAAAGTACAGGTACTTAAACACTTAAATGTACCAAACGCAGAATCCCATTTGACATTTTCTCAGCAAAATACTAATATTTGTGAGATTCTATATGTACAAGCTCACAACGTCTGATCACGTGTGATCTACAAGCTCATAGCGCGCCACCGAGTGGCTATGAGTTTGTAGGTCTGCTATTTTTGAAAAAAATGTGGCGCACATTTGGAATTTGTTTTATTTAATATTTTTATATTCTTTGGGGTCCTTGATATGAAATATTGAGGATTTTCTTTTTGAAATTTCGATGTCAGGTCTAAATGGGTTAAGCACTATTTTATTTTGCTTTCTGTTCAAAAAGAATACACATGTATTAGATCCATTCCCTGGTGTCCCTGACAGTAAATCTTTTCAAATGGGGTCGACGGTCAAATGTAATTATATCAATTTGGGGGAAAATTTTTGAGAAGCACTGACATAGATGACATATGTCGGATGTCACATTATGTCACCATAAGATATGCGAGTCATAACAGATAACCGAAGAGCAGGGAATGATACAGTATGAATAAGGTGCACAATAAAACATGATATTCTACACTGTAGATGAGATGTACTTGTAGCATGTAGTTTAATGCTGTGTGTCTCTGATGTCCTGACAAAACAGTGATCATGACTTTGTTATGTGTTATGCAACTGTTACCGCTGTGACCCGATTCCGGATAAGCGGTTGAAGATGGACGGATCCTAAACCTAAACTTGATTTTGAACCACTAACCTAACTCCTTTCTGAGGTAATACTTGACCAATGTTGGCCGATGGTGGCCGTTTCTTTGTCATTTGTCACAGTTTGAGAACCACTGCTCTGAAGGACTCAAAATGCACAAACAAATACAAAGCACAACAGAGTGCATGTGTTCATTTGTGTGTTCATTTCGTCAACTAAAACCATGACGAAATTTTTTCGTTGACTACCTTTTTCATCACAAAAACTAAATAAAAACGAAATATAAACTAAGCCATGATGTAAACTAAGACTAAGTATGCTGTCAATTTCGTCAACAAATAAGAGTTTTGGCGCCGCTCCATAACAATGACTGTTAGCGCCAGCACTTCACCTCCAATTTACATGTCTCACCTATACTGGAATTTTGCTTGTCTGTCCTTCAAAGCAGCAAACTTATCAATGACACTTTCATTGAAATCCGGAATGTTCTGAATGAGTTCCCTCTCCATGGAGAGCATGGCGAGTGCATTCAAACGTTCCTGTCCCATTGTGTTTCTCAGGAATGCCTTGATTCTCTTTAAGGTGGGGAAACGTCTCTCGGCTTCGGCCGTTGTCATGGGAGTGGCTATGAGGATGTTCAACAGAGCCACGGTCTCAGAAAAGGTCTCCTGGAGGTCATACACCAGGAGAAGCTGATAGAGCGCCATTGCGCCACAGCAGCCTTTGAACTCGGGACTGTCGTATATCAGGGACAGTTCGGTCTTGAGTTGGGCCGTGTTCAGCATGGGGTATGCTCTCCCGGCGACGTTCAGAGCCTCGACAGGGAACCTACGGCGGTGGTCTTTAAACATGTATCCTTGGAGCAGTGTGGCACATACAAGGTGGTCAGTGAAGGAGAACCTTTGTGTGGCGTGGGTCAGGATAGTGTCGCAGACCTGTCAAAAAAAATAAACAAAATATGTATTAATTAAAATCATATACTTTTTATAATTATGTATAACTATATATATATACTGTATTGCCGATGGGTTCTCAGATTGACTACCATGTAACTCTGAAATCTGACTGGCCAGCGAGCATGGATTTATTTTCCGCTTTGAGTAAATGACGCCCCTTCATGCGTAGCCACACAGGAAGACAGGACAGCACGTGCACAGCACATATTAGAAATTAAAATACAAAGGTAGTGTTTCATTTTGAAACACTTCTTTCGTATTTTAATTCCTTTACACCAAAAAGAAACACTACCTTTGTATTTTAATTTTGCTACACTTAAATAACACTGTACTAAAGTACAAAATGGTGGCCGTTTATTATGGCTACAACAGGCTACACTTAAACTTGGACCTAAATACAAATATCATATATATATCAATAATAAATGTAACATTTCTACAATAACTTGGTATTTTAATTTTGCTACAGTACACACTGTACAAATTACAAAGTACAAATGTCGGCCGATTGTCCATAGCTTCCCAGGCTGCTGGGGCTTCACCAATCGACAAGGCCACAAGGGTCCTGAGGTCGACTGACCAGTGACCAGTCACTTCTTAAGATCCCTAAAAATCTAAGCTGAAATCTGGGACGATAGATCATTTTACGTTGTAGTGCCAGTGCGCCACCCACACTGGAATGAACTTCCACCTCATGTTAGAGCTTCTCAGACCTTGCCTGTGTTTAATAAATCACGTCTGAAAGCTCACTTGTTGGCAGTTGCTGATTAAAAGTTGCTGCTTTATGTTGCCCTGTTTTTGTATTGTTGTTTTCGCCCTTGGTATTTTATTTGTATTTATTACACTTTGTTTCAACTCTGTTGTGTTAAATGTGCTTTATAAACAAAGTGGATTGGATTGACTCAATCCAGAAAAGAATGCTCGCGAGAAGCGACTGGCCATTGTATGGTGTTGCCGTGTAGCCTACTAGGCACACCAACATGGTCTCATTGACTTCAATGTTAAAGCTACACTATGTAACTTTCATCTTCTACCCTGGATTTGAACCCGATATCCTGTGCAAGTGCTGACATTTTTACCATTGACCTAATAGAGCTTGCTCGGGGAATAAATTGAATCAGTTCAAAATTAATGTCTAGGTGTGCCATCACCTTTGACATGATCTAAATGTCTCAATAGAAGAGCAGGGAGACAAAATACAACCACCCCAATTGTATAAGTCATATTGTATTAACATACACTACCATACATCTTATTCATTAAAAAGTTATATAGTGAGGCTTTAATGTCATTTCAATGCATTCTCAATGTGCGTCTCAATTCTCATGTGCTAGCCCACAGCTTGATCAACCTTTTTTATGACTGGTTCTCACTGTTAACTGACCCCACTCTGGAGCTCTACTTTGATAGTTATCATAGTATAAAGTGTTTGTTCAGCAACCGGGGTCTCTCTCTCCATTAAATAGCCACATTTTCGGGTTGGGATATCAATTTTATCCATTCAGAGATTAAACACATTATTTGAAGTCTAATGTAAATGACATTAAAAAATGCAATAGGACAAGTTAACTGAAAGCTGTACCGCTTTACACAGCATCTGCTTCTCTTGTTCTCCGAAGGCCGTCCGTGATTGTACGTCTTCAGTTTTTGGTACTTTCTGCTGTGCTTGGTCCCTGAAGGTAGACAGAACAACAGTGTTTGTTAGTATATGAACAAGACAGTACAGTATGTCATTGCCATGCCAATACCTACAATTCCTGTCTTAGAATTAATGCAAACTGTCTATTTTAATGGGAATGATAATCAGTTAGTCAGAGTCAATGAGAGTCTGGGAATGGCTGGGAAAATATAAAAACTGTTGTGTCAGTTTAACTGTTATTATAAGCCTATATCACAGTTGCACACATTTGGTTCCGACCGTTCTAATATTGACTCAGTATGAACAATACTAGCCGCAAGCAACTCATAGATGCTATTTTTAATATCTGGCATCTAGAATTGCAATCCCAACCTTTGGTAGCCCATTCATCCAAACAGAAAATATAGATCTGAAAGTAGCTCATAACATTACTATGGTGGATTTCTATTAAACAATAACTTGGCAGATACAAAGAGGATAATCCAACTTATCCACGCTTTCTGTACAGCTGCAATGTTAGATGTTGGTGAGTTTAACATTGTTTAATACAATAATTTCAGACTTTTCTGTTTGGATGTATGGGCTGTCACGGTTTGGTATTGCAACTCTACTCTAGATGCCAGATATTAAAAATAGCATCGAAGAGTTGCTTGCAGCTGGAACAGTACTACAGTAGGTGATCTGACCTTATGGCCTGTACATTGCTTGTGAATGTATTGAGGGCCTGCTGGATGACGACTGCGTTAATGGCCTTGCTCTGCAGCAGCTGGTACAACATGTTAACGTGGGGCATGATTTGATGAAAGAGCTGCAGGAAAAAGTGGAACTCCTCATCCTGCAGCATCCGGGTGAATCCAGACGCCTCCCTCACTGTGGTGCCATCGAATACGCTGGCTGACCTGATGACTTCAAAGCACTCCATGAGGACTTCTTGGTTCAGATAGACGGTGCTGACGATTTCGCTGTCGAAGTTCCATCTCGTGCGCAACACTGCGGGCAGCCTCTGTGCAACGACCTGGTCGAGAATGGCAATGTGTTTGGGCGACCGAGTAAAGAAACTGGCGATGCCACCCAGTTCAGAGAAGAAGACTCTCACCGCCGCGATATTTGAGGTGGCTTGCTGCATCACCAGATTCAGCTCGTGTGCATAGCTGTGCACATAGTGTGCATTCTCGTAATGTTCCCGCACCTTCTGCTGCACACCACCAACCATCTCTTGCTGCCCCACACTGGCCCCGTCATATGCCTGCGCGATGAGCTTACCTCTGTCATCGTTGGTGAAAAGAGTTTCCAGTCTCTCCAAAATTGCACTGGAAACGGACTCAGAGATGGGGATGAACTCAAAGAAACGCTCTTGCACGGAATGGTTCCCGTCTATGTATCTCAGCACGAGGGCCAGCTGAGACTGTGCGGAAATGTCCTGGGTCTCGTCTGCTTGAATCGCCACAAATCTAGCCGATTTCACCTCCTCCACGATGCGCTCCCTGGTGACCGCCAGCATACAGTCCAGTAGATCATTCTGCACGGGCTTTGACGATGTGCCTTTGAACACCGTGGCGGTTTTGACGTGCTCCTCGAACATCTCGTCTAGCGATGCCAAGTCGACCAGTCCGCGAAAAACACCAGGGCCTACAGAGGAGGAGCGCGTCTCGTTGTCATCTCGTAGGGCCAGCTCGAACACGCCACTAAACTTCACACAGTCCAAGAGACGGGCCACGACGTGTCGGTTCCTGCTCACCTCGTAGTTGTGCCGACACACGGTCACCCTGTAGGTCTCGTCCAGCTGTGTGATGATGTTGACCTGTTGTGGAAATTAAATATTTCCTCTGTGAGAGAATGAAGAATTGCAACTAAATGTCTTTAGTAGGTTTAATTTGATACAACATATGACAATAATATAATGTAAAGAGAGTAATGGATTGAAATGAGAATAGGCATTTCAAACGGACAGTGTCCAGTTGCCTCGGAAGGCAACAGGAGACTGGCGCCGAACATAGTGTTAAAACCTGCATATACTGTAGATTCCAGGACGATGAAAGGCATAACCCCAAGGATTTAATTAATCAAGCAACACTGACGCTGCAGTATTTGGCTAAGCAGTTCTCCTTTCCCACTGAACACTAATGCAGATGGCTCCTTATCTTCCTTGTTGTTTACGTTCTCTGCTAGGGCACCCTGTAATTGTATAGGGCATATCAGTGGTGGCCATTCTCTGGTTCCACTTGAATAAAGCCAATGCATTTTCCCCAGACATATAATCCTAACAATGTGCAGTTATAAATTGCAATGGTTCAGATTCAGAATACAGTCATAAGGTATCAAAGTAATACTCAAAATAAGATGAACAATGAATATAATGAATCAATAATCGTACTAGTAGTAGTCTTACTCGTACTGGTAGGAATATAAATGTAAATGTCCATTACAGACCCGTCCGAAAGACGCCAGCTTGAGACAGCTGTCCATGTGCATCTTTGACATCTCGTGTTTCTTCAGCATCGTCGACAGGTGGCGCATGTCGGTGAAGCCCGCGGAGGTCCACGCGTGGTCCTCTCCGGGGCGGATCAGGAGGCACGGGAAGCAGAACAGAGCGTTGGCGACGTCGCATCCCGCCAGCCACTTTTTCTTCTCGTACCAGCTTGTGTTAAATGTACGGATATATGATCGCCGAGCCCCGTCCCCATCTAGTCTCGAGCGGTCTCTCTTTTCAGAGACCTTTTGCTGTATAAATACCTTCGGTGTGGGTCTTCCTAGTTTTTTAAGAGCTGATTTACCCTCAAGACTGCGTTGACTGAACGGCATTTCTCTCAATGAGACGATCGAGTTGTTGTGAATTAAAATAGTATTCGCCATTGTTGAAGCAAAGTCCAAAGTGAAAAGAAATCAGCTTTAAACAGATCACTATCTACTTTTCTTGCCCAGTCCCCACCATGTTTGTTTTGTTTTTTGGGGGGGGGGGGCTACTGCACGTTGTATGACGGTATCACGTTATGGGCGGGCCTCAGCCCCAGTCAGCTCACCCGGAATATGGATTGATTGATTGAAATATTTATTAAGTTTGCAGAATTACAGTACATTTCAAGCACAACTACACCGGCACACGAGAGAATGAGGCCCTCATACACGTAGTCAATGATCAATATTTGTTTGTTGTTGATTACATACTTAGAGTATTAATTCCTTTTTTTGAACATCGATTCAGTCACCACCTACGCTACATCCATTTCGCCACAAGATGGCAATCACGTCGCATGTACGGGTAGAGCATCCAGTAGTAGTGAAGTGAACCCATTTCCAGAGCCATAGAAATTTGCCATCCACTGTTATATTTGCATAATTATGTGTTAAGAAATAGAAAACTTTTACATTGACTGTGCAGTTCAGCTGCTTTGAATGACACCCCTACTTTAATGTTGCAGGCAAGAACAGCACTGACTGACTACTAGTTTATAGAGACTAGAGCTGGGCATACGTTGGCCTGATACTGAATCAATTACATCACTACATATCAATTTAACTACCATTTAAAATGTCATTGCTGATCACAAGTTCACAACTTAACTGATCCAGTGCAGACTTGTTGAAGTACCGGTAGTCAAAAACTACTGAGGTGTAATATCAAGAAGAGCCAAGCACCAAATGGCAGGGTTAGTGATGTTATAAGTACTTGGTAAACTGAAATGCCCCATTGTGGCTAGTATCCAAATAATGTACTTGATCGATCATGTCATATTAACTGGAAAAGTGTAGTAGACTTGAGGTTTCTGTATGCTATTTGTATAGAATGGTTATGGTTAGTGGAGTTTCCTCTCCAGTTAAAATATATGTTAAAAGTAAATAAAATAAATGTTCAGGTCAGAATACCAATTCTATCCAATGAGGAGAGAGATCTCAGCAGGATACACAATAGTGATACAGTCAAGCATGATGAAACAAAATTTAAATTGAAACTGTAACAATATCAAATTGAAGCTGATAAATCACGGGGGCTGTATTTTGCGTGTCTTAAGTACCAGGTCTTATTACTTAACTTAAGACCTGGAGGCGTGATCAATGCCATTTGGCTATTCTGAGTGGCCAAAGAGCATTGACCACGCCTCCAGGTTAAGTAATAAGACCTGGTACTTAAGACACGCAAAATACAGCCCGCTCATCTCCTAACCTAACCATAAGTTCCGCAAGCGCGGGAGCAGACGCTAGTCCGACATGCGGATGAATGTCGGACTAATGCCCTGTCTGAAAAGCGTCCACCTGAAAAGCGTTTTTTAGGTTCACTGAGCAGGATATTGTAGCATTTCTCTGAATATTGTATGACCCGCTTTAATTTAAATGTTGTGTAATGTAAGTGATACATTTATATATTGTTAGTAAAAAAAAAAACAGTTTTTTTGCTGCTTATTAAAGAACTCTTTAATAAGCAGATCAGGATGGGAACAGATTAATTATTTGACTTGAGTTGAAGGAAGGTTGGCCATCTGAAAGTATTATCTATTTTGAAAATCACTTACTACTCACGCTACTGTGGATGAAGGATGAATTTGGAAGTTGGAGTTGGACTTGAATGATTTATTCAGCACAATTAATTTGCTTTAAAAGGAGGAGGGGGGGGGGGGCATTTTTGGTTAAGATTGTGCCAAGTTGGTACAACAAGCCCAAATCAACAACCCACAGTCATGAAAGAATGAAAGAACTGAACTCTTGGCTCAGCAACACAGAGTTGATTTGGATCAGGGTACAGTTTAAAGAATGCATTGATGATAAAGTGGAGTTGGTACATATAAGTGTGATTTATGAACCATTCCGCATCAACAGACAGCATCTGGATTCCCTCCTTTTACCCCAAACAAATGATCAGTTATTCATCTGTTATGTGTGCTTAGAGAATATAGTTTGGGTTATCTGACATTGCTTACAGGATCAAGGAATTGTTTCCCTATAATTTTTATCCCACGATTTTGTAACCCATTTCTCACCCCTGGGTGGATTATCTAATGTGATTCTGGGCTCTACACACCCTCCGCCAACCTGGTGGAGGGCAACTTGCACGAGTGTCCAAGTTGCTCCTTTACACCTGACAGGGGGAGTTTAGACCAAACAAATTGTTTAATTTGATGTAATAATTCCAAGGTTGTTCACTGGAAGTTATGGTCTTCCTGCTTCACCCTCCACCCACATGTTGCAGAAGCTGTGGCCATACCTCAGTGTAACAGGCTGATTAAAGATGCCTTAGCCAGCGGTGTAGTGGAGATGTTGTAGCTGTGGTGTGACCCCACACACTGCAACTAAAGGACAGGAGTCACAGGACTCTAGACTGACAGAAAATCTGTCAAACTAATTCTTCACTTCTTCACTGCTGCACGTACACAAACAAACCACACTCTATACTGCCACAATAGCTAACATGTTAAATGTAGTAAAAACACAAGCCTAAATCTAAGTATGTTAACAAGTTATGAAAGAATCATTTAGTACAGATAAGAGAATTTGACAGTGGCATGCAGTAAGCTACTAATGAAAACCTGATGCATGGTGTCTCTTGTTCTCCTGGGCACGGCACTGCAACCTTGTCCATCAGATCATGTAAACATGGGCCCCTTTGACATAGCCAACCTTCAACCGTAATAAAACCCAGGACACACCTGCTTTGCTCTTCTCTGAGGCTCTAGCATGAGGCCTGATTTGAGTGTCAAAACTCACTGAGATGGGTTGCTTGATGCAATGCCATTCCCAAGGGCAAGAAGATGCAAGCACAATATAGATACTGTATGTAGAAATTGCAGCACTCGCATGGAAGACCAGTATACCTTTGTGGCAATTCTGTGGTGATGGTATACAGTGGTCAACACATGGTCAATCAAAGTTTTATACACTCTCATACATGCAATTATGTCTTTATGCCTTCATACAGAATAATTAGACTCCAGGTATTGCAATACAGTTTAAATGGTTGGATGCAAAATGATAATTTCTCAGATCCTGACAAAATGACGATTAACCCCCATATGCACAATAATGTTTATTTTTCATTTGCATCACTTGAAACACTTTTCCCAAAAGAAATGCAAAACATATTTGGCATTGGTAGTGGAAAACCGGCCAACAAAAAAAAGAAAAACAAAAAGAAAGGAGAGAATAGCTGCACGAGCACTGTCTTTAAATAGCCTGCCATGTGTATCTTTATATGCGTAGATGTTCCATTACAGCAGAGAGTGCAACATGGCTGAAAAATCCATCAGAGAATGTAAAATGATATGGAGTGATCAGTTGTTTCCACTGCCATAGTAGGGAGGGGAGCGTGTAGTATTGTAGTCCCACTCATAAAAATGCAGACGCTGCGTTGCCTTAATGTATAGGCTACTACTCCATCATACCACTGTCAAAATAGCAGCTACAAGCTCACAACGTGTTGCGATGCATTGTAGATCAGCCATTGTCGGCATGTGACATATGTGTCCACACTAGTTTCTCAATGGGGGCATAGAGAAGTTTGAGCGCAGCTGAAAGCAATATACTGACATACTGGCCCTAATACTGACCATGATACTGACATAGTATAGGATTGGGTTCCCTTATCAACACAACACTGCTTTGAAACTAGATTAATCTAGGCCTAGATATGCAGAGTAGACTGCAAATGGAAAACCTCCATTATCCAAAACAAAATAAAAAATCTAAATGGTGATGGATTATGTCTGCTCTGTGGATTACCACACTGCCAGTGTTTGCTCAATGATGTTATAGGCAGCATGGCACGCTGCATGGTGACTTGGTGAATTTGTCACTAGCAGCCACATTCAACGTGTCTGTTGTTTCAGGTGCAGGCTGCGTGTAATGTGATGTCTGGACTGTGTAAATGCCTTGAAGTGCCAAAAGGCCCTGACACTTCTCTCCACGTGCCTCTGTTGGACAGGCCAATGAGGCCATAGTCTGTCACACATCCTACCGTTTCCATGTTCATTTATTAGTGTTACGATGATGTGCTTTATGTACCAGAGTAGCCATGCCTGTTGCCCAGAAGCCAAATGTCTTCCTTGGCCAGGATCTATGTTTCCTGATAGAGGTTCAGGCTGGGGGGTTGAATGTAGACTAGAGAGTAGTCCTGTCTGTAGCCCAGAAGAAAATCTCCCTTGGCCAAAATGGAATTGTCTTTCATTGAATGGAAGGTGTTTTGTTTCTTATGTGGCATAATGTGGGAGCTAGCCACATTTCAAATACAGATGGGTACATTCAGCAAATATTTAATCAATTAATAATCTTCTATTTGTTATAGGAGTTTAGTTAAAAAAAAATGTTTTTGTTTATTATAAATTACTTTAGATTAAGAGTGTCTTCTAAATGCCTAAATTGTAAGAGATGAAGTGTGTATTATTTTTCCATCCACCTATATTTCCTCAGCCTCTCAAGGGGTTCAGATTGAGAGCTTTACGTCCAGCACAAAGACTGCTTGCTAATTGCCCAGCTATCTCTCTAAATCTAAGCACTGCATGCTAGTTCTATTGATGGGTGTTAGCCTCCCCAAGTCTGGCTTTCAGACATGACGTCATGTGACAGCCAAGTCTATGGACTTTTAATGTTTGTCTTATTCATACCCCACCAAAATAAGCATGCCCCCCCAAAAAATCAGCATGCCCCCCCAACCACACTGGGCAGCCCTCACTTCACACAAGTGTGATTTTATTCACATACTCTACCATACAGATGAGTTTAAAAAGTTGTGTTAAATGAAATGTGTTCCAGGTCGCCGTTGTAATGACTTTGAATCCATTAAGAGTGACACTTGTTTCCACTTACTGTAAACCTTGATGACATGGGTGAGAAACCACCAACACATGCATTGGATCTCATTAAAACAGGTTGCAGATCTTTGACCTGGCAATAACCTTACACAAAAGGATTTGGTTACATTTGTGGTTGCATTCATTTGTACACTCTTCAAGTACAAAACAAATGTTGATGTATTAACACTGAGGAATTTAATGTCGGGGGGGGGGGGGCATGTATAACTTGTGATTTATCTGCACTGCAACAATGCATTTTAATCAAACATGAATATGGCAATATGCCGTCATATCTCCTGGCAAGCAAAAGCATGTTGCGATATCCTTTATTTTCCTCTTGATTTCAAGCACTTTCTCCTTTAATCTTTGTGCTATTATGCAAGTGTGCAAACCACCATGAAATTGTTTCCTGCTTGGAAAGGATGTATTGTATGTCTAGTTGTGACACGGCCTATTAAATGCACGTACGTCACTCAGATTGATTTCCCCTATAGGCCTGCACCATAATTAGCAAGACTTTAACAAAACATTCTAACTGACTATTAGATCCACCATGACCTCATTCTACTGATGGCAAAAAGCTCACAAAGCACGCACATCCAAAAGACAACAATCCCAGGTGCTGCACAGAAGAACACGTTAAACTAGAAAAAGTGCCCTTCTGGGCACAGGTCTCCACCAGGTTATCCACAGATCCGTGCAGTTAGAGGTAAAAACACTTTTGGGCCAGTTATAGCGCCACCTTGAGGCTGAGTTGAAATTGTTCATATGGCATTTCGTCCTCGGCCTAGTGGGAATGTGTGTGCACAATTTCAGGGAAATCACGCGATGTGTTCATGATTTGCAGCATTTTGTTTGAAACTGAGCACTCCTGTGAACTTTGGAAGCCAATCTTAACCAATCAGGATGGAGTCTGAGAAATCTGAAAGACCCGTTTCGTTGAATGGCTCTAGAGAGACTGTGTACTAATTTGCGTGATGTTTGGACAAAATCTGTAGGTGTACTGTGAAAAAACTTGTTTTGCACAAAGCGGCCTCCTGGTGGCGCTATAACAGGCCGTTCTGGAAAGTTTGGGGCAGAGGTTCATGGTTGGCATCCAGGGAGTGTGTGAGCAAAATTTGGCATCGACCGGGTTAACGGTGGCTGAGATTAGCTGGTCACGGACGGACGGACACACGGACACACGGACGGACGGACGGAGTGCAAAACATACTCTCCCCATGCCTTCGGCTGGTGGAGACAAATATTGCAGCAGCAGCACTTAATTTAAAGATATTCAAAATGTGGCAATAGGTGATCAAAATTGGCTCACTCTAAAAGGCCTCCCTACTCTTCTATTGAGACATCGTAGACCTTGTGTCGGGTTACGTGTAGGGCACTGTTGGGCAAGTGGTACTGCCTGTGGCTCATAACCACAATATCTCGCCCGGTCAAGCGGGGATTCCCGCTAGGTTGACCAGTATATGATCGGTATCTGACCTGGGTTTGACCACATGACATGCAACCCCATATACTGTACATTGTTGACCGGAGTCCCTCAGGGCTCTATACTACTTTTGTTTTCGCTCTATATTAAATGTTTGCTGAAAATAGCAGATCTACAAGTGACACATTGTGACTTGTGAGCTTGTAGATCTGCTATTTTCAGCGACGGTTTTCCCCAGAATACAGAGAATACAGAGAATAAGTGGTTAAGACTTACTTACCGGTATTTTATTTTGTGAGGACTGAGGACACATGCATTCATAGATGCACAGAAAACAAAATGTATTACATTTGTGCATCGTCCGTAAGACCTTTGTCTCCTGAAGCTATTATTTCTTATTATTTAGTGACACAAACTTTGATTTGTGTTTTGATTTACTGAAGGGAGACAGGCAGACAGGAAGGTATCACAAAAGACAGGTTTGGTTTGGATATCCTTGGTTGTGTGGGTAACTTGTTCAACCTGCATTTGAGATAATTTCCAAATACATGTAATGCACTGAGAAAAGTGCATGTCTCATCCTATTTGACAATGTTCCTTCACTTTGTTCCTTAATTTTGATAATACTGCAACTACTTTACCGTTTCCTACCACCAGACCTTTGTAGCATGACTACATCAAAGAGCTGAGGCCATGCAAACAAGTTGTAGTCCATTTATTGCAGGACAGCCCCACCTCTTGGCAGCGACCTTTAGGGAGCAGTGAGTATGCAGCCCTTAGGTTGGCACTAAGACAGCACTATGGATATTTTCCCAATGACTAGCCAGACTCACGCCTCGAAATAAATGACTTATTTTATTTCAAATGACAGAGCCACTTCTTTCCTAACATGCTTTCCTTTGCCAGGCCTCACTTACTTTGTTCGGTAACAACAGAGGTTTGCTCATTAAAGTATCCAATGGGAACACTAAATGCTGATTTCACTGGGATTCCGGGAAGTACAAGAAAATGCATGCCATTCTTCCCGAGGGCCAAAACGATCCTCCCTATTTGATACGGAAGGTTTCTGTTGTTGATGGAAGGGCGGTGGTTGGAGCTTATAGAGATTGTGAGATTTCAACGCAAACGAGTCATGAGGTTTAAGCCACCTCTCCTCTAATGATCCAGCTGTCACAAGAGAGATTTCATGATAAGGGTCCAGGGCTTGACATAACATTTTTGAGGCACTTGGCCTTCGGACAAGTACATTTCCCATTCACTTGTCTGGGCACAAAGGTCACTTGTCCGGAGCACGAGCACACAAATAGGCCTAAATCAACTAACTGTAAGTTGGTCTTACTTGGTGAATACATGTTTGAATATTAGATGAATATTCTAAGTTTGCAAGTTAATAGCCCGGCCTAGATTATAATGTCTATGATCTTACATATATTTCATGTCTTCCAAATACACAGCCATAGATCGGTCCTATCCGTTAGCAGACTGACCTCGTCTGCATTTAAACTTGTAGCAATGCCTTGCACCCACCCAATAATTAATTCCCAAGACAAATATCTCCACTTTTCTACCAGCTGCACACGGACGACATTCTCTGCGGCGAGGGGCCCGGAATGAGTGCAGGACTGAACATATCATATACTTACCTTTTATAGGAAGCACAAATGTATGGGGCACACAAAATAGGTGGTGTGGTATCAATTATTACCCAACATCAATCACAACACACCTGCCAATTGTGTGCGCCATATGTTTGTGCTTCCCAAACATTACTGTTCCCAAAGGAAGTTTTTATATTTTCGGTCTAGTTTTTCCTCATGTAAAAGTGGCGATATTTTACATAACATATGTTTTCTGCCAGAACTTGAAACTAGAGGACAATATCTGACTCAAAGTCTTAGGAATTAATTACTGGGTAAGTACACACACAGGTGCTACATGTTTACAGTCTGCTAAGGACTGATACTGTATATGGCTGTGTATTTGGTATTTGGAAGACATGAAATGTATGTAAGATTACGGACATTCTATAGGGCTATTAAGAATATTGGGAAGGTGATGATTAGGAAAGCCAGACAATATTGTTGGCTGGTAGGAGCGTCACAGAAAAAGCGAAACAAAGAGTCACTTGTCCAACGGACAAGTAAAAATGTAATGCACTTGTCCGGAAATTAAGATTTAATACTTGTCCCGGACAAGCGGACAAGCCTTAATGTCAAGCCCTGGGGTCTATACTATAGAGTTCGACAGAGAGTTCACCGGCTGAGCACTTCAAACCTAAAAGTAAAGGATTGACACAATATGTTTGGATTCATAGTTGATACCTCCTGGGTATATTATGTTGTTCAACCTTTTAGTGATGTAACGCAATGTGATTACACTGATAGTATTATACTCACAGCGTGACATCAGGGACTGGACTGAAAGATCAACTGAGAGGAAAGAGCAGAACACAGGGAAGTGGTATGGGTGCAAGCTGGAAGGATGGAGCGGAGACAGGCAGGCATTTCACACCACTGTGACTGGAGAGGAACCTCACACAGAGCAGCTCTCCTTTTAAACCTGTGTTTATATAAGAGGCTTGCTGGGCTCTCCTGTCTCTCCTTTCTGTTTGGAACTGACAATGTAGTGCCAAGCACCACATCCGTTCTTCCAAGCTGGATACACACCGGCACCACATGATCTGGACTCGGTGTCTCTTGATCTCTCACTGCAACTCAGCGATGACTGTCGACCCACCCCTGGTGCCAATCCAGGTCTCTCATCATGGTGTTTCTGAACCTGTTTCAACCTGGCGTCCCTATATAATAATGGGACATAAATATATATTTAGAAAAGAACAAAACGTGCAGTGGCGTTAGGGGAGTATAGGCTAACATACCTAACCAGCTTGATATGATGAAAAGCAACCAGGTCGCTGAATGAGTTTTCAACTCATCTCAACTCATCTTTGTTGATTTCCAGCCATTTACAGTTTGATAAAGCTCCATCTCAGCAGAAAACATTGGTATACGGTGTCATGTGTTGGTATTTGGTATTCTCTGGCACGGCACTAAGAAACACCCTGGTATGTGCTGCATGACTGAAACCAGGGTCGAGTGCCAGACCTATATATCCAGTTTGGGATATGCCACGTGGCATTCTGAGGGCCTCAACCCAAATGTCTTTACCACCAAGCCACAAGCATGGATTTGACATCCCCTGAATTCCTAATAGCAAGTCTTTCCTAGCCTTCTCAAAACATTAACTCCTCCACTGCTGCCTGTACCAAGATGATACGTACGAGTTCTTAAGACCAGAGACAGGTTTCCTACTGCATCAGCCTCTCAGGGTTTGCTTCTCCCTTCCTTTCACTTAAAAATTTATGACATGCCTCAAAGTCGGCCTCTATATTTCATACTTAGCATGAAGACCCATGTTGATAGTGTAAGGGTATGAGCGTGGAATAGGACCCAAATGCAGGATGAGCAGACAGGCAAGGTTCAAGTCAAAAGGTTACATGAACAGGGCTGACAAAGCATAACAGGAACTCAAACAAAGAAGGCCAATAGCCTATACTCACTCTAACACTAAAATGAACAAAAGAAAACAGACACAGGGAGGTTCAAATAAGCACTAACAGGACACAGGTGAATCAACTACTCAACACAGATATGCCGGGAGGCTGCGAACTAGCTTTATGGCCTGGGGTGGGCGGGACTTTCGCCCTGTAGTTTTAGACTGCAAGCCAGGGGGCCGTCTCAAGCAAACTTGAGCCACGAGAGACACCACGAGTGAGCTAAAGTGAGCGGCGTGAGTTGCCGTGTCGAACGTTGCGAAGTTCGCATGAGCCGACTCAGCCCTGTCCAAGTTGGGACCCGATAGGCACAGAATAGTAAATAGAAAACAGGGTCGCCGGTAGGCTAGGGCAACAGGACACAGGTGACGAGGGTTAAGTAATCAGGGTGGAGAGACAAGATAGCTAATAGCAAACAAGGGTAGACAGGAAGCACAAGAACATACTATTATTACTATTTTACAGAAACACCTGGGGAATTAACAGACTGCTAGTATGTATGTGTGTCTATAAGTCTGAGTTATATTCCTAGACACGGTACAATAAATACAGAGGTAGTAAAAGTACACGTAAATCAGGCAAACTAAACTAAAGACCTAAACCAGACCGGCAAATAAATGTCCAAGACAGGTAGAATTGTGTTCGGTGTGAAACATTTTCATTTGTAGTTTACCTATATATATTTTTTTCCTACAGTAGCCCATTTTATTTGGTTTATGGAAGACAAAAAGCCTACCTAGACAGGAGATTCCCCACAGAAAGTGTATTATACCAGTATCATGGTCTGTATCATGTCACAGGGATGTCAGGCCCTGTCACATTCCAGCTTTCATCTTTCACATTTCATGTCATTCATCCCAAATGAAACGAGGAATCAGATGGTCATATAATTGTATTTGCAAACCTCTTGGATGACACATACATCATCAACACAACTTTGTGGTGTACAAATGTTTTATTTATGAAACAGGACCATCTCTTTCAGAACAACTTATAATAATGATTTGTAAGAAATGTAAATCTAACAACACATATGTATACAAAAAAACAACAACAACAAAAAACAATTTACATTTTGTGCATTGCATACTCTCAACAAAACAAATAAGCTGAAAATCAAACATGGAAAAATGTGGATGCTATACAAGACGAACAAAGTTATACACTGACGATTCTTTATGCCTCACTATACAGTCGAACCCATCAACAGTAGGATATCTAGGTTTTAGAGAGCCGTTCATCTGGATTCATTATAGTATAGCATTATAGTGGGACAAATTAGACATGGCTTCCAATATCAATCAATTAGTAACAATTCTGACCTTTATCAAATGTTTTCATTACATCCAATCTTACATGTTGTACTGTACATCGACTGATAAACATCGACTCCCTCTCACGCACACGCACACGCACACGCACACACACACACACACACACACACACACACACACACACACACACACACACACACACACACACAGTTTCAAGCTGCAACCGGGAATGTATTTGAATGAATAATAAACCATCATTTTAACCAATCTGTATGGTAGAGTATGTAACAGAATAACTCTAGGACATCTGCACTGGTTGGAGCCTGGAGGTGGTCTCTGTCTACTGCCTTTAGACCCTGGCGTCAGGTAAGGACACCATACTGGTTGACAAGCAGTATTGGGGCAGCGGTTGCCGAACGGTTTGCGGAGCGGTCTTGATATCGGAAGGTCGCTAGTTCGTATCCCCGGACCGGCACGTTAAAATTACCACCGCTGAAGTGCCCTTGAGCAAGGCATTGAACCCCTACCATGAAATGTTCTATGAGCAGGGCCTGGCTGTAAACAAGTTCTTGAGCTTAGTCCAGTTACCCTGGGTAAACATAGTAACTTTGCTTTGCTTAGCTCACTGCCAGAAGCCAAGCGCAATATATCCTCTGACTCGAGCACGGATTCTGTCTTGTGTGAGAGCGCTAGAAGGGAGACCCGGTGTTTGAAATCCCAGCTAATTTACAGATTGCATCTTTAAATCTCATCCTACCATTTCACTTAGTAGAACAATTTCACCAGTCGGCATACACACCGCTACGGACGTTCACAACATCAGTTATCCTGGGTATCCAGTGTCACCAAAGACATGCATAGCCTTTGTCCTTACCTATACTGTACTTCTCAATACTGTGTTTACACACAGCTCCAATCACCCCCCCACCCCCCCCAAAGAAAAAAGAAAGAATGTGTATTATATCTGGATTTACATCTTCTGTTTGTAAATATGAGACTTTCCAAAGGTGAAACTAATAAAAAGTGGTTTTGTAGTTTGCTGATCAAATCCTACATAGTTACAGTCAAGAAAATGTTCTGCGAAAATGAAAGAAATCCCTTCAACCACTTATGCCGTATTCAAACATAGGCAAACTTGGCAGATACACAAGCGTGATGCAATGTGTTTGTGAGCATGCAGATCTGCTATGTTTGATCATTTCTTTCCGCATATAACTGTAAGCCCAAAACATGGATGCCATGTTGGAAGTGGTTAAGGTTATACAGATGCCCTTGATTGGACATCGAAGAGAATAAACGCAGTGGCTCTTTTGTGCATTACAACTACCACCATAACTTGTTGCATACAGGAACCATTTCAGCGATTGCATCGAAAGCAGCCTATGTTTAATCTTTCCATGTTTAATCTCTGCAGAACGTCATACTTAATCATAAGTATTAAATGGTATATCTGAGGGAGGAGGCCACATGTCTGACAGCTTGTCTAACATTCTAACAGTTGGCGAACACAACAAATCAAGTGCATGACACCACTGAATATCAAGCAAATCGTCTAATACTATATTTCATCTTGACACTTGTAATATTCAATTCCAAATTTTGTCAGTGTAAACAAATAAATAATTATTTACAATCTCTAGCAACAACAAAAAAAAGCAAACCGTAAAAAAAGAAAGTAGAGCATGAATAATTTACAAAAGAAATTATAATACAGACTTAGTATAAACATCTTTGGTAGTACAATTGCCCAAATCTAAACCATTCACTCAAGATCTGAATGAAAGCAAAACATTTACGATGATTAAAATGGATAGAAATGGACTTGCGACAGCAACACCACGATGCTTTGGACGCAGGTACATTTTCGGCAGGTAAATTCAGATAACGGTAGGTTTAGTTGCTCATATCCTGATCTTGGCACAGAACAATAAGCTGATATTCCTGAATAAAGCAATTGTTTCAACGTAAAAGAATAAGATGTCAACTACAGAAGACAATAAGTGAGAGGAAAAATATCACAGAGTGTAAGTGGTTGTACGATGGCTTCCTTTAAAATGTCAACAGCGTTACATTAGGTATGAGTAGATATTTGGCAACGGCTCTTGTATTTGTTCACTCTCCTCTCTGTCTGAACTTGTAAATGTATGTCGTGCACCGTAGGGCACTCGGGGGGGGAAACAGAATAATGGCCGTGGTTTCCTCTTCAATGGATGGATCAAGGCACAACGTAGAAAGTTCAATTTTCGTTGAGCTGGCGTTAGCAATGGTGTTCAGTTTGAGGGTCAAGTGTCTTTTGCGTTCCATCACGTCTTCATAGCCACTGTGATTCAGTTATCTGGGAATGGGTTAGGAACATGGCTTAGCATCGCTGACACATTCAGAATTCAAGCATTATTCCCATGTGAGGCTTCAAAATAGCCAGGTGCAGCAACAAACTGTGCGTGTAAGGTGAATTATAGGCTACTTAGTTGCGCGGCGTGTCGCACACCAAAAATAGCCTATCCATAAGCTCACAATGCATCACGGCGCGACGCATTGTGAGCTTGTAGACTGGCTACCCTAGCAAGCCTTTATGTGCATAAAAAAGCGTGTTTTGCAAATATCTGCGGCGGTGAAGAAGCAGCAATCTCATTTTCCACTGTTTATTTAGCATTCGAAACAGAAGACATGAAGTCCTTGGAACCGCACAGGACTTCCCACAATGCATCTGGGACATTGTAACTGGGCAAGGTGACAAGCAGAAACGTAGCGTGGGCTAGATTAATTTATTGTATTCTTTTTTCCTTGCGTCAGCCGACACACAACAGACAGTCCGTCTCACCGTTACCTTATGAACACTGTTGGAAACTCCAGATTATCTGAGTATTGAAAAAGATGTTTAATGAAAAGGAGTTTTAAGACCTATCCTCTGGCCTTATAACGACAAAGCAAGAGTGCTTCTCATTGTCACATTCCCATGTTGGCAAGTACGCTCAAACATCACTCACACACAAAGAGAGAGACACACACACACATTCACATCACACCGGTCCAAATGTCTTACTAGGTAGCTATAAGGCCATACATACTAAACATGGAGACTTAGTGGCTAATAGTTATATAATATATCGTCCCTGTGGGGTGGAAACCTCATGCGTTACTTTTCAGGATTGATAAAAAAAATAGGTCCGGGTCCGCCTAGCGGTCTGGGCACCTAGGCTGCGTGTCACTCCCCATCTCTCAGCTTACTGTACACACTATCAAATAGACAGAAAAACCAAAAAAGAAAAAATACATACATAACTACTATTTACTTTTTACCTTTTTAAAAAAAACGGCCCATCTGGATGAGCCGATGGTGGTTGGACATATTGTTCATGACCATACACAGTAGATGGTGGTTGGACATATTGTTCATGACCATACACAGTAGATGGTGGTTGGACATATTGTTCATGACCATACACAGTAGTATACAGTATGCCAACACCTGCCTCTAGCCTGTATTTTCCACTCTCCATTTAACTGTGCAATAAAGCAGACCAAAGTGACAGCACTCACCTCGACACTCGTACTTGAGGTCGGAGAAGAAGACCAGCTCTTGTGAGAAGACGAACAGGCCTAGCCTTCCCCCTGCAAACGTCTTGTCATAAACTGGTCCCGAGTCAGCCATGATCTGTTTGCCTTCATAGACCACAACCCTGCAAAAAACAGAAAGGCCAAAACACCTCATTTCTAGATCGGTGGTGGGCAACTGGTATAGGGTATAGCGTCGATGAGAAACAGATGGCCAGCTAAACCACAATTGCAGATCAAATGAAATGTTTTTTATCAGTTGGTTTCATTTCTTTGAATCTGCTCATGAACAAATTCCTCATAGGATTCTTTTTGCCCCCCCCCCCCCCCCCCCCACACCCATCATTTAACCCATTTTGGGCGGGAACCCCTTTTGGTGTTAGCATTATGCTATGCTTTAGCTATTGAAAAATAGCAGATCTACAAGCTCATAGCACGCAACCGAGTGGCGCACTACGAGCTTGTAGGTCTGCTATTTTTGAAAAATCGAAGAACGACTGACATAGAAACATAGCTTTTTCAGAAAACTGTCAGGATGTAGAAGACATTTTTAGAATCTGATCTCAGGTCAAAATGGGTTGGTTCTGCTGCTCCTTCTCCTTCAATACCTGATGAAGCCAGTCTTTGGTCTGTGGATGAGATGCCACCTGTAGGCAGTGTAGTCCTTCCAGCCGATGTTTTTAGGGTCATGCCACAGAGTACGCACCTATGGAAAGCAATACACCAGTTAAACCGCTTCCAACCAACCCTCTTCTAGTAATACAAAAACTATGTTTTTTGATAAAGTAATAAAGGAAAAAGAAGATAAATTATTCAATGAAAATTATGAAATACATTTATTGAAATACATTTATTTCAAAAGATGGCAAAATAAATGCTCAGCCATGCATTAATTAATTAATACAGGTACATTTTGACTCATGCTGTGCAAACCCATTCAGGACGGGAAGCCCTTTTGGTGTTTTGACCCTTCTGTGCTTGTTTCTATGCAGAGCAGTGGTTCCCAAACGTTTTCATGTCAAGGACCCCCAAATCGACACTTATCAGCCCCCATTTGAAAATATATGCCAGGGACCCCCATAAGAGAAGACTTTTACAGCTCTAGCAGTGATTCTCAACCATTTTAATTTCAAGGACCCCCCAGTTTGAACTGAATTAGGCATTTCTATCTCTGGGACCCCAATGTATATTGTAAAATCAATGTTAATTTTACTCTGAGAGTGTACAAATGGAACCATTTGTACACTCTCTGAGTTACAGGGGTCCATTTGGTTCCTAAGTATCATTTATTTGGGGAACTCCATCAAGGACCCCTAGGGGTCCCCGGACCCAAGTTTGGGAACCACTGATGTACACCAGCATAACATTTTTGTAATTATTTAATAAATATTTGAAGTTTTTCAGAAAGCGTTTTTAGAATTGACATCAGTCCTAAATGGGTTAAAGGTGGCTTGCCTTAGCTTGTGCATCAGAGCGTCCAAACAGACCATCGGTGGCTCTCATATAGCTCACCTGTCCAGGAGTGTTGCCCGTGTGCCACAGGGCGTTCCTCAGGTTCTCTCCGGTGCCAGTGGTGGAGTTGACCACTTTGAGTGAAACGCCGGAGATGCCAAAGGCCTTGGACGGCTTGTCCTCCCAGTATGTCTGCGTGATCTGCTTCCACATCACCACGTAGAAGCGTCCACTGGACTGGTAGCCGAACACGAAGCCTGCATAGTCGTCGTCTCGGTCCGTGTTGACGTACATGGTGCCCGCAAAGTCCACAGCGTTGAACTCATCGAAGCCTAACATGGGGGGCGGAGGGTGGGGATATCTGAATGAATGCTTTGAACACATTCTCGCTGCGAGTATTATGTGTATATACTGTACTGTTTATCAATGCTGTCGGGCAGAAAACTCATAATTCCATATTTTAACTTTTTGTGTTTTTTGGTAAATTAATTGATCAGTGTCACACGAAAGCAACAAAAGCAGCAAGATCTACAAGCTCGTGTGAAGCGGCAGGTTTTGAGCTTGTAGATCTGCTACTTTTGAATTGAAATGTATCGTTTTGGACACTGTTTCGACACGACAGAGACGATATACATAGTTAATTAACCATATGCGTTCATATTCTGGGCCAAACATTAAGAACAAGGCGATCTACTAAAGGAGTTTGTAGATCAGATTGTTTTGTTTTTGCACTGGCTGAACTTGTTTGGTTTCCAGCATAACCTTGTACTGTACAGACGATGATACGGTTCTACAAGCTACACCTGCTATTTTCGGTGCAGGTGCAGACTAATAACAGGCTAACGTAGGCAGATAATATGACATGATCAGAGGCAAAAGGTACATTGGCCAATGTCAACATATCGATGTCTAGGGAGAGAGAATGCATTAGTGGGACCGTGTTAGGAAAAACCAAGTGGAAGGAAAAACCTGAGTGTGCTGCTTACCTACTGCGAGTCCGGGGTCCGAGTTGGCCGTCTGCACCAGCTCTTTGCCCTGGTGCCGGACCACCCAGTTGGGGTCGATCTGAGTGGTTCCCTTGGGGTCCAAGTGGACCATCTGGAACTTCCTGAAGTCAGTGATGCTGATGGCGTTGTTCTCTGGGCACACGTCGAAGATGTCAGGGATGTTGTCGTTGTCAAAGTCGTCTTTGCAGATGTCACCTCGGCCGTCACCTGTTTATTACAGTGGCACAGAAACATCTGCAGGTGTTATCCATGCATACACAGCAAAATCACCACATGATACTGACATGATACTGACCAGGATACTGACATGCATCCTGCCCATGATATTGACAATGATACTGTTGCAATGTTCAGGGAGGGGCTGAGGCAGCAGCGTAGCTTATAGAACAACCGTGAATGGAAACAAAAAGCTGCTCCTCCCAGGAAACCCACTTTAACACTGTTTGCCAAGTCTTAATAAGCAACATCAGCCACCTATTCCCGCTGTGACAACTTCCACTGACACTCGTAAGAATCTAAAGGAGGTCTGAAGTCTATTAGGCCCAGACTGCAAGCCATGAGCAGACAGGGAAGAGGACGCCAGTACCTAATAAAACCCACTGTGAGGAAGCAGCTCGCTGCCTTGCAGTGGTGGGAAGAGAAGTAGATTTGTTTGACCCATTAAGACCTGAGGAAGAGTCTACAAAATGTCTTCTAAACCAGTAGTTCTCAAACATTTTCATGCCAAGGACCACGAAATTGAGGTGTGTGCGGGCCCCCATTTGAAAAGATGTGTGCCTGGGACCCCCAGAAAAGACGATTTGTGTAAAAAGAAATAGCAGATGTTCAAGCTCGCAGCGCTGTGAGCTTGGAGATCTGCTACTAACAGTGGGGAGTGTTGGGCGGGAGGAGTAGGATGAAGGCTCTATACGCACTCCCGGTGGGGGCTCCTCACTGTCAGGTGAGCCAGTAGGATCCAACAGCACTCCTGGTGGGGGCTCCTCACTGTCAGGTGAGCCAGTAGGATCCAACAGCACTCCTGGTGGGGGCTCCTCACTGTCAGGTGAGCCAGTAGGATCCAACAGCAGTGGGGATAGTCCGGCAGTCGAGGTGGACGGGTGGGAAATTTGGTATATAGTCTTTTTTATTGGCCTAAAATATTGTCTATATACATATATTCATGAATCCACTTGCTGACCGGCTGTCGGTATTGGTCAATCTTTTTTATAGGGGTTTCTTGTGATCCTACCATTAACATCCTATGGCAGGCAAAAATGTCAAACTTTCCTTTTGCTTTAAGTAGCATGTGACATGTCAAACTAGGGGGTTTTCATGATTCTGAATCCATTCCAAGCATTAGTTTTGCACAAAATACACTCCTTGGGATAATAACAGCCATAGCCACTTTGTGCTGACCTCATCATATTTGTCATGATGTCTATATGGCCGTTTTTAGCCCAATGAGTGTTTTTTGTGCAAAACTAATGCTTGGAATGGATTCAGAATCATGAAAACCCCCTGGTTTGACATGTCACATGCTACTTAAAGCATAAGGAAAGTTTGAAATTTTTGACAATTCTGCCTGCCATAGGATGTTAATAAAAATAAAAAAGCCGGTCAGCAAGTGGATTCATGAATGTATGTACAGAGACAATATTTTAGGCCAATAAAAAAGACTAAAAAGACCAAATTTCCTAAACAAAAGAAGCCTGTCGGCTACCGGACTAGGTGGAATACATTGGCAACTAAATTACTAAATTCTTTTTTTTGAAAAAGAAAAGTAATATAGTATCTATCTATCAGAGACAATAGAAAATTGTCTCTATCGGGTGGAAACCTCATAACTGTTACTTTTCAGGATTCAAATTCAAAAATAGCAAAAGTAGAAGATCTATAAGCTAAAAATGTGCGCTTGCAGATCTGCTACATTTGATGCTTTTGTGTGACACTGTAGTATGATCAAGTAGCAGGGCATTAATTTACGCAAAAAGTAAACACAAAAAGTTAGAATACAGAGATGGAGAGGGATTCTGCCGCAAAACGAACGAAATGTATAGTTACTGACCCCTACTGATTCTATTGAATAAACCCAGCACGAGGAGGTTTGAGGAATTCAAACGCACCTGCACTTTTCTGTCTACACACTCATGCAATCTCATTGTTGAGCGTGTTGGGGAGAGGACAGCTCAGAAACCTGCCTACCAATTCAGTATTTTAGCCGTGACGTGAGCGCCCCCTCCAGAGATACTTCCGGGTCCTACTTTTGTGTCGCTTTTGTGTCCCCATGGAGTTATACTGTGTCCCTCCGTCGGGACTAAATCTGAGACGAAAACAACCACGAAAGTCTCATTTTACCACTTTCCTTGCAACAACAAAGCTCTCCCATTTCTGTCTGTGACAGGCCGTCTGTCCCACATTGAATACTATCGCCATTTTATTTCATTGTGTCAACTAAATCATCATTAATGCAAACTAGATTCAACATACTCAACCCTGCACACATTCTAAATATGCCCCCGAAATATTGTACTGAGCAAATGGACTGTTACCACCTAAAATGATAATAATTGTCTTTATTGTCTCCACATCATATATTTTCTTTGTCATGGACACTTGTACAGAACATTAATAATTCTACTCGAGTTGGAAGCATTAAGACCCATTTTAACCCTCAATGGCTTCCTTTCTGAAAAATAATGTCATTGTAAAAGGATTCACGCGTTTAGATATTCTATTCACAACGAGATGCGGACGGGAGCTGGTGCCACTTGGACCCGGACGTAACGTAGGACTACAAAATGACATCGGACTTAATACAGAATGACATCATTGATGGGGATTACGAGCTAATAGAAACTACAGCCTTTCTCTTCCTGGACAGTTAGCATGCTGAAATAAAAAGCCATTGTTGTAGCATTAACAATAATAATAATAATTTGGTTCAAATTACCAAACCTGCCTACTGATGATGTCACTGGTTTCATAACCGGTCCACAGCCCTCCTCTGAGACACGGACTGAATTGATAGAAATGGTGCCATTTTAATAATGAGCATTAGTGAGGACATGTGAAGATAGGTTCAAGTGGTTTAAGTGCTGTGGATTAATCACTGTTGGAAACAAAAACTTCACACAGCTTTGGTGCGACGCCTCCTCGGCTCCTCGGCAGTGAAGTCATGCACAATGACATCATCAACGCTGACCCCCGTTCCCTTAACTCGTTCCATATTCGCCATATTTCACGCTTAATGTGGCTGTGCTACTTGTAAACTGTGAGAGAGGAACATCTGGCCGCATGCATGGCGCATGGAATAACAAGGAGGACAAGTGAAAAGGGAGCATCGTGCACGGCAAGCCACGGATCTCCATCCAGCATAATAGTGGAATTATATTGTCGCCGTCTGGCAGAAGACACTAATGCTCCAATGTGATATTATCATCTCCATTATTTCATCTTTTTTACTACTTTAAAGAACCAAAGTCTGACATCACTGCCACTAGAGGCCGCTATCCCCAAGTAATATCTTTCCATTAAATATAATATACCATAGGGTCTCAATAGTAGCATTGTGTAACCCCCCCCTGTGGTTTATTCCGATTGGGCCCTTTGACTCAAAGGCTTCCAGCTTTCAGGAAGAAACCCAAAATACGCAATATTCTAACCACACCTGGGCTCTATTAGAGCAGTGTTAACTCCATAGACGAAATGAACTCAAGAGCCTTACCGTCCAAGTCGAGCTGGTCAGGGTTGGGCGTCAGCCTGCAGTTGTCCTTGTCGTCGGGTACGCCGTCGTTGTCGTCGTCGTAGTCACACGCGTCCCCTTTGCCGTCCTGGTCGTGGTCGGCCTGGTTGGCGTTGGCCACGTAGGGACAGTTGTCCAGGTTGTTCTGGTGGCCGTCCTCGTCAATGTCCTGGTTGTTGTCGCACTGGTCTCCCACCAGGTCGTTGTCCGTGTCAGCCTTTGGGACATTTACAACCTCGCTTTAACCACTTTCAGCCTTTTTGATAGATTGAATGCTTTTATTGACAGTCTGCAAAGAAAGGTGCAAGTGGTACCGATTTATACAAAAAGGTGCCAAAAGGATAGGACAAAAATCTCAGAGCCTTCCATTAGAAATTAAAGTTAAAATAAAATAAAATCAAAATAGTGGCAGTACGTCTGTGGCCTATACTGGCAGGCTGCATGCAAAGTTTGACAATGACCGGTTCCCGGCGGTCCAGCGGTTTGAGAGATTAGCTCCGTAAACGGACACACGCCCTCCCATCCCCATGTCTATGCACACAAGGATTCTTGGGTATAATAACTCATTTGGCGCCTAGATCACCTTTTAACATCTCCCGTCTTCGGACGCCTATTTTAATATGAATTGATTACTGTTCACAACTGTGTCCTGTCATAACAGTCCAGTTCCGGGAAAAAAACCGGAAATGAAAATTCCGCTGGCTTATGCTGTCTATGGGGACGCAGTTTTTAGGATCGTAATATCTTGGATCCTTCTTTTTGGGTAAAACAAGCTTGATTTGCGGCTCATTTCTCTAAAGTCTAAACGATATCATCCTCGGTTACAAAATGTATGTTTTGGGTGGATTAAATGACAATCGCGGGACATGTTACATAGCAGATTCACAGTTTCCGAGTGAAACGGCTTTGAATAATATGCAACAAACAAGACAAAATGCGATATTGATAAATGGGTTGTCTCTCCTGATTGGATGAAATTGATGACCCACTTGAAAATGTATTTTCTGTTTACTAAAGAGCTGGAGTGACGGGAGATCCATGTCACGAAATGCAATGATTACTATCAGAATATAGAGCTATTTAACTTTAAAAAACGGGTGCGTGTGTTTGGTCCGACGTACTAACAGTCTGAGAGGCATTAATCTGACACCCTATACCCAAAACCCAACCCTAAACCTAACCTCACAGGAAGCCACGGGTTAGTTTTAACCTGCCACGCATGTCAGGAGCCACAGTATTGTCGGACTAATGCCTGTCGGACTGTCAGTATGCACTAGTATGCGCTTTGTTTTCATCCAAAAAAAGTCACTTAACAAAGTTCAAAGCCACACATGTTAAACAACACACCACAGTACCTGGTCAGGGTTGTGAAGCAGGGGACAGTTGTCACATTGGTCTCCAACTCCATCCATGTCGGTGTCTTTCTGGTCGTGGTTGTACACGTACGGGCAGTTGTCCTGCTCGTTCAGAATTTCTGCAGAGGACGAGCCACAGTCTCTGACATGTGCTTGTGTGCTCAACATTCTCATGCCTTTCTCTAAAACATAACAAATGCTTAATCGTCTGGCCTCTAGTTTGAGTGTGTTTCAACATGTTTCTTCGACGCGCAGCAGCGCATTCGGAAACATCCGGCGCCAACAGAACTAAAAAAAGGTGGGCCTAATGACAAGGGACGACCGGCCACAAGAACGCTGGCTTTTATTGTGTTTTATCTCGCCAACTCAGTCTCGGTACTTGACTTGAGATTTGGTCAGCTGGGTAAATTATAGGCAGAGAGCACCAGGTGTCAAACCTGGTGCTCTATATTCTGTCGTGCCGCGGTGTCCCACGCCCAAAATAGCCAGTGTACAAGCTCACAATGCATAGCAATGCGACATTTTGTAGGCTATATTCTGAACAAAATTGATCCTTATTTTTCTTACCATCTCCATCGATGTCCACAGCGCAGGCGTCACCCTCTCCGTTGTTGTCCGTGTCTATCTGGGCTGGGTTGTGCTCATACGGGCAGTTGTCACAGCGGTCTCCCACTTCGTCTTTGTCAAAGTCGAACTGCCGCGGGTTGTACAGGAGGGGACAGTTGTCCTGGAGGGAGGGGAGAGTGATGTGATGACTTTCACGCTGCTACATTTTAAATAAAAGATTTCCCGAAGGTTTCTGGAAAAGTACTTTGTAATTTGTACTTTTGAATACTTGAGTATTTAATTCAGTATATACTTTGTCCATCACTAATTGTGAATACGTTGTAGAAGTTAATGAGGCTGTCCTAGCTAATGGAGCTCGGCAGAGCATTGCGGGTTTGTGTCACTCTGTATGTCACTCCCTGTCTCTCTCTCTCCTCATTTCTCTCCACTTACTCTATCAATAAAGGCTAAAAGCCCCCCCCCCAAAAAAAGGGAAAAAAAAGAAAAGATCAGAAATCAAATGTTGTAACAAAAACACGATCATACCCTCTCGTCAACAATTCCATCGTTGTCATCGTCTTTGTCACAAGCGTCTCCTTGGCCGTCTTTGTCAAAGTCCTCCTGGCCAGAGTTAGGAAGGTTGGGGCAGTTGTCCTGAAACAAGAGAAACTCCATGTAAACACTTCTTTGGTTTTCCTTTCTTGTCTCAAATCCTCTTAGCAGACTTTGTACAGAACTGAGCTTTTTTTCTGCAAACTGTTAATAAAGTTAAATGAGTCAGTCAGTCAGTCAGTCCCACAGTGTACTGTATATCTTCACTGTATTACATTAGGTATCCTAGAGACAAAGCTAAATCAGGGGTCGATCTATATATTGGGCCCCCTCCTTTTTTCCTCTACACAAATCTCTTAGCCGATCTACAAGCTCAAGCTTACAAGCTCTGTTCATTCAGATAGTGAAATTAACTCCTTGTCCTTGAAGGGGTATATTCCCCCCAGCTACATTTTTATAATACAGCATCACAATCATTTTAATCACGTTATCCATATTTTATACAGAAATAGCTGATATTCTTTCTTTATGATAGCACTAGGCCTACTGCCCCCCCCCCCCCCCCCCCCACCATACAGTAGATCCGCGCCTGCTCACAATAACAATAACACCTTCCTTTCTCTCCCTCCTTGTTGTTTTGTTGTTATTGTTGTTTTCTCTGTTTCTTTCCCACTTTGCTATAAATAGTTGCTACATAGTAACTGCTTTTTTGTTGTTGTTACTGTCGATTTGTGTCGAACTTTTTGTCGTTTTGTGTTGTGGGAAAAACATGAAATAAAATCCAATAAAATACTAATCACAAAAAAGAAATAGCAGATATACAGTACAAGCTCACAACACGTCACTTTGTGCCGCTCTGCGAGCTCGCATGTACATCTGCTATTTTTGAACATTTTACAAAGAAAACCTTGAAAGTGTTTGAACATTTTGGAATATGCGATACCTTCTTGCAGTGATAGGTAGAGTTGGCGTCGCACACAAGGTTGTGGTTGGGCCAGCCGTCCAGGTCGGAGTCCTCTCCGCAGATGAAGCCGTCCCCGGCGTAGCCCGTCCTGCACTCACACTTGTACATGGGGTCGCTGAAGTGGTTCAGGTAGATGCACTCTGCATACCTGTGACAGTTGTGCGTCTTGTCCTTGCATGGGTTCTCTGGCTCGCACACCTGGAGAGAAGCAGTGGGAGAGCGGGTTATACTTCATGTTTCTAAAACGGTAACCCACACCTTCGATCACTTTATATAATTCGCAGCTGATTCCACATCTCTGTAGCTGTACTGGGGAAGGGGAGCGCTTGATTTCATTACAAACACATGCCGTGCGGGCGTGTAAGTAGAAGACCCTCCGCTCCGCGTCGGGTCTGCCTACGCCCCCAGCCATTGTAAAATACCCGGTAACCTGAGACCTCTCGTGGCTTATTGCTTAAATCGCCTCTGTCGGGTGGACACCTCATATACCATGAACTTGTAGATCAAATGTTATTTTAACATATTTTTAATGAAGGGATGTCACAGGAAAGGTAAGCAGTCAGTAATAGAAACCCTTCAAGTTCTCTGAAAAACAAACAAACAAACTCACAAGACAAACACCAACCCCCTACCCCAAAAAGACAGTAGGTACAATGAAGATGGCAAAGAGATGGGGGGGGGGAGACAAGCAAAAATAGATGACAGCAAGTGAAGTGATACGCTTGTTGGTACAACATATTATACAGAGTATTCTTAACCCAAACTGCTCTCATGCACTTGAGGGGCCACCTGGAGCACGTGCTCCGCCTCAGGAGACCACCTATCCAACAGGGTTCAAGGTTCAAGGTTGTACTTTATTACATCTTGTTTAAGGATGCTAGCGTTTGTGTGGTCCAGCTCCACCATAATACCGCAGTTACATCTTGAGTGCCGTCGGTCTAGTAGTAGTCTATGGCGTGAGAGGGAAGACCCATAGATTAAAGTTAAATAAAAATAATTATGCCCTAATGTGCATTTTGTGGTACATTATGAAAGGATCCCGGCGTCCGCGCCGTCAATGCGTCTGGTTACTTTCGCTGCGCAACATGCCTCCATATACAGTAGAAGACATGCTGGCTTCTATGTAATCCAAATGGCAGAAATCAGTCGTGGCGACTGAGAACTTATTGAAGACCTTTTTTGGGCGACGTTGATTCGGTATAAACCTCGATTGCACGCGTCACGGCTATGAACCTCCAGCGCTCCTTGGGATTGTTATAACGTTAGATCCTCCCAGCTGACACTCATTAAGGCTGAATGAAGCTCTTAGCGCGGATGCCACAACATGAGCTCATTGAGAGAGCCGTGTGGCAGGCACGAGGAGGCCTTTAATCCAGACTGTGAAATGAAGCCCACCGTTTGCCAACTATGAGACAATCCCCCCCCCCCACCCTCCTTTCCCTGAATCAGTTTTGTATGAGTGTGTGTGTGTGTGTGTGTGTGTGTGTGTGTGTGTGTGTGTGTGTGGGGGGGGGGGTCAGATCAAAGCCATGGGCATCTGTGGAAGGCCAAAGAGTGGCAGAGTGGTCCTTGAGGGGTGTTATGCAAGGATGGTGGCAGAGAGAGTGGCAACGTTTTCAAATACTGCAATTTGCCTCTGAGATGCAGTGGAGTAGAAGCAACAGTATTAAAAATTGGAAATAATCCAGTAAAATAGAAAATAAATACTTTTTTTACTACTTTCCACCACTGCAGAGTGGCATGATGAAAGGTTCAACCTAACGATCACAAAAGGCAATACTTTGTTGTTAATAATCCTATTAAAAATAAGACAAATAACATATAGTGGAAACACTGAGTCGTTTTTCACAACTGGAGAAGATGGAACCGAAGTGGATGGAAACTTGCATTGCAGATCATAATTCATAAATGAATGGAAGCTGCCCAGGTGATTTACTGGCCTCATTATTGGAATGTGTGTGCGTGCGTGTGTGCGAGTGCGTGCGTGTGTGAGTGATACCACTGAACAGCAGGTCTTTTCGAACGTTTGGTGCCCAGAGCACACCAGCAGGCAAGCCAAAAGTGCAACCTTTATTCAGAGCCAAAATAGCAGATCTACAAGCTCATAGTCTCGCATAGCCAGACAATCAGAGATCTTTGCCAACTGATAATGTCTGGGGGGGGGGGGGGGGGGGGAGGAATCTACAACCAATGCATGGGCTTGGATGTCTAACAAAACCACCGGTTATAAACAAACACATACACTGCTATGTAAACCAATCATGTGGTGCACACACACACACACACACACACACACACCAATAATGAGGCCAGTAAATCACCTGGGCTGCAGCTTCTATCATTTATGAATTATGATGTGACATTCAAGAATTCATTCCCAGTGTTGCCTGCCAATTCATAACGTCCCTGGAGCTAACGGCCCATGGTGCATGGTTTCATTTGCTATATTCCATGCTAATCCGTCCTATATACGTTACTAAGAAGTTTCACACGCTACTGTAAGGTATTAATGTATATGTGAACTACTGTTAGTGGCGAAAAAAACATAAACAATTATATAGGGCGCCGGGGCTGTAAGAAGGTAGGGAGGGCCAAACGCGGTATCTGGTCGAAGCCACATAGCCACAGAACGACAACATTGTGTGGACTTATTTTCCACATCGTCTACACCAGATGTAAACCCAAATAAAAAATGTTTTCTTTGCGTGATTGAAGAAGAGATTTACCGTTTGACCTGCACAGTGGGTAAATCCGCTAAATCGGTATGGAACGCTCGGCATGGATTTTTATTTTATTTTTCTGCTTCTTCCAGTGATCAGTGTCATCATCTTAGGGTAAAAAAAACGGCTGGTCCGGAATTGGCCTTTAACCACTTACTGTATACCCTCCTAGGCCTACAGTACGTAGTTAACCAGGGTTCCAAGGGGGGTCTTAAGGCTCATACATAGTCTGGATTTTCAACATGATGTCACGAGTCGCGGTGAAGAGCAAATCACCGCCACCGCTCCAGCCCTTCTCTCTGTTTTTACTCACCACGGCTCAACGTTATTTCAGCTCCGGTGGTCAGCTCACCACCGGAGCGGTGGTCACCTCACCACCGAAAATCCAGACTATGAATAGGCCTTTAATCTCCTCCTTTTATGTAAACTTATAGATTGTTTATTTTCACCAAATGCCCCTCAATAGGGAACGCTAATGCGGATAAGTGAACATCAGAGATACAGTAAGTCTATTTATACATTCAGGAATGCTTCATTGTCTCCACCAGGCCGAAGGCATGGGGGGAGAGTATGTTTTGCACTCCGTCCGTCCGTCCGTCCGTCCGTCCGTCCGTGTGTGTGTCCGTCCGTGTGTGTGTGTGTGTGTCCGTCCGTGTGTCCGTGAGCAGCTAATCTCGGCCACCGTTAACCCGGTCGATGCCAAATTTTGCACACACACTCCCTGGATGCCAACGATGAACCTCTGCCCCAAACTTTCCAGAACGGCCTGTTATAGCGCCACCAGGAGGCCGCTTTGTGCAAAACAAGTTTTTGCACAGTACACTTACAGATTTTGTCCAAACATCACGCAAATTGGTACACAGTCTCTCTAGAGCCATTCAACGAAACCAGTCTTTCAGATTTCTCAGACTCCATCCTGATTGGTTAAGATTGGCTTCCAAAGTTCACAGGAGTGCTCAGTTTCAAACAAAATGCTGCAAATCATGAACACATCGCGTGATTTCCGTGAAATTGTGCACCCACATTCCCACTAGGCCGAGGACGAAATGCCAAATGAACAATTTCAACTCAGCCTCAAGGTGGCGCTATAACTGGCCGAAAACTGTTTTTACCTCTAACTGCACGGATCTGTGGATAACTTTGTATGCCAACTCCCTAGAGGCCAAGGAAAAACCTTTGCCTGGAATTTTTCACATCTGCTCTTTATAGCGCCACCAGGAGGCCGACATATGTAAAACACATTTTCTATTATTACTCCTTCAGATTTTATCCAAATTTCACGCAAATCGGTACACATGATCTCCATAGTCATGTGATCAAGACAGGTTTGTTTGATTTCTCATATTCCATCCTGATTGGCCACGATTGGCTCAGGAGTGCTCAGTTTCAAACAAAATGCTGCAAATCATGAACACATCGCGTGATTTCCGTGAAATTGTGCACCCACATTCCCACTAGGCCGAGGACGAAATGCCAAATGAACAATTTCAACTCAGCCTCAAGGTGGCACTATAACTGGCCGAAAAGTGTTTTCACCTCTAACTGCACGGATCTGTGGATAACTTTGTATGCCAACTCCCTAGAGGCCAAGGAAAAACCTTTGCCTGGAATTCTTCACATCTGCTCATCCTGGTGGAGACCTGTGCCCAGAAGGGCACTTTTTCTAGTTGGACACTGGGGGGGTAAATCTAGAGTCTAGATTTACCCCCCCAGTGTCCAATGAAGCATTGTTGCATCCACCAGATAACGTTAGTGTCTAGATTCTAGACACTAACGTTATCTGGTGGATGCAACAATAAAGTGAGAGTTGCTCACCTGTTTGTTCTTTTTGGCGGCCTCTACCCCCATGCCAAACGGCTGGGTGCCTTTGTAGCGCTTGGGACAGGGAAGGCAGTGGAAGCCTGGGTCCGTGTTGACGCATCGCTGGAAGCCATTCACTTTGTAGCAAACATCAGACACCATGTCACACTGGAGGAAAGGAAAGCACATAAATATATATTAATGAGAAATAAATAATATCAGTCAGATTTGATCTGGCAGACTCTTTGTTAGTGTGGTTGCCCGAATGGGCAACCAGACTCTAGTAATTAGTGTGGTTGCCCGAATGGGCAACCAGACTCTAGTAATTGTAACACTTTATACTTATTTCACTGGAGTAGTCTTTATTTTGACGCTTTATACCTCCCACACTGTACGCTGTACGCACTTGAGCCATATGTCAAATTGACCGGAAAAATCGGGAATCGTGTGCTTGTATTTTGTTAAGAGAAATGTTGTATAGTTTAATTGATATGAATTTATTAGTGAATTAAATTTCCCCATTGACATGAATGGGAAAAGGCAAAAATTCACATAAAAGTATTTGTTCCTCGGAGACTGTAATCACTATAGTTACAAAACTTTTAGGGATAATTCAACATTATCCCTAAAATTATTTAACCCTAAAATTTTATCGGTCGGCCTCATGGTGGCGCTATAACAGCCCACTTTACCTTTTGGCTTATAACTCTTGAACCGTAGGTCGTAAAATCAAAATTATTTTTTCCCTGGATTCCTTGGGTCATGACGCATCTCCCCATATAGGCCACGCCCATTTCCGCCATGATAGATTTTCCGCCATTTTGAATTTTGTCCAAAACACACTTTTTGCTTTTCCTCCTACAGATTTCGTTCAAATCTCACAGAAATCGGCACACGTGATCTCTGGACCCATCCAATTAAAACTGAGCCGCAGAATTTTGAAAGTGCGTATCGTTCGGCCGTAATCGTCTTCCGAAGTTAGTAGGAGGGGCCTATATCACAAAAAATGCCATAAATCACGAACGGAATGTCCAATCCATCCCAAATTTCAATCACAGGTCCGGGGTGGTTCAATCAACCAAGTTCTAAAAGCAATTCCATTTTCATCCATAGGGGGCGCCGCAAATGCGAGAAATGTAACCGTTTGTCGCAAAAACATGAATTTCGGGGGTTAAATCCCCTCCGAATTACTTATGCATGATCTAAGGCGTGACTTGAAATTGTAATTGGCTGGCAATACTAGTGGGAGGGGCATATGTAAGCCACTGCGGCAACCACACTCTGCAATTTTTTTAAATTGCGAATTTTCTAGTTGTAACACTTTATACTTATTTTTTCACTGGAGTAGTCTTTATTTTGACGCTTTATACCTCCCACACTGTACGCTGTACGCAGTTGAGCCATATGTCAAATTGACCGGAAAAATCGGGAATCGTGTGCTTGTATTTTGTTAAGAGAAATGTTGTATAGTTTAATTGATATGAATTTATTAGTGAATTAAATTTCCCCATTGACATGAATGGGAAAAGGCAAAAATTCACATAAAAGTATTTGTTCGTCGGAGACTGTAATCACTATAGTTACAAAACTTTTAGGGATAATTCAACATTATCCCTAAAATTATTTAACCCTAACATTTTTTCGGTCGGCCTCATGGTGGCGCTATAACAGCCCACTTTACCTTTTGGCTTATAACTCTTGAACCGTAGGTCGTAAAATCAAAATTATTTTTTCCCTGGATTCCTTGGCGCATGACGCATCTCCCCATATAGGCCACGCCCATTTCCGCCATGATAGATTTTCCGCCATTTTGAATTTTGTCCAAAACACACTTTTTGCTTTTCCTCCTACAGATTTCGTTCAAATCTCACAGAAATCGGCACACGTGATCTCTGGACCCATCCAATTAAAACTGAGCCGCAGAATTTTGAAAGTGCTTATCGTTCGGCCGTAATCGTCTTCCGAAGTTAGTAGGAGGGGCCTATATCACAAAAAATGCCATAAATCACGAACGGAATGTCCAATCCATCCCAAATTTCAATCACTAAAAGCAATTCCATTTTCATCCATAGGGGGCGCCGCAAATGCGAGAAATGTAACCGTTTGTCGCAAAAACATGAATTTCGGGGGTTAAATCCCCTCCGAATTACTTATGCATGATCTAAGGCGTGACTTGAAATTGTAATTGGCTGGCAATACTAGTGGGAGGGGCATATGTAAGCCACTGCGGCAACCACACTCTGCAATTTTTTTAAATTGCGAATTTTCTAGTTTATATAGTCACTGTCAGGCAGACAAAAAAACAAACAAAAAAACAAGGAAGAGAAGGGAAAAGAGAAGAAAGAGAAAAAGAAAAAGAAAGCGTAAAGAAAAGAAAAGGATGAAAAAGGAAAAAAAGAGAGACATTAAAGGATAGAGTGGAAACAAAACGTTGACTCAGCCTCGAATGGTGCATACGCCTCATGGTCCAAGATATATCTAAATCCACACCCCCCAAGTATGGGTGGTTTATACATTTGTCTAATCCAGTGAGAAGGCGACGTGAGAGATGTGTTTATAAAGGTTTTCAACAGAGCCACAGACAGTAAATGTTCTAGTTTAAAAAATGACATTAAATCCAGCAACCAGGATGTGTTTGAAGGAGGTCAAGGAGACTTCGACGACGAGCAATTAAGGCTTATAGCCTATTTAATCTGATTGGTAAAGCTCTGCATGGTTGCTGCTTCTGATTAGTTACTAAATTTACTAGACCAATTTAAAATAGTATTAGATGTTTTTCGTTAATAATAACTTATGCTAATTATTAATGAACCATTTTAGATGTTTATATTTCACCAACAGGCATGATATGCATTTATAGGCATAATAGGCCAGTGGCCACCGGCCGGCTCAGTACAGCGCAATCACAGTTCCATGTTTATATACATCTGCTGGTGGGGGGTGCTGCTATATGTTGATTTACCATTTGTATGCGATAACACATATTATATAATATAGGTGCTTGTATGGTGCGTGTATATATAATAGGCCTACATTTAAATGACCACATTTAACACACACACACACACACACACACACACTAGAGCCCTGCACGGGCCTAAAATATAGGCCCGTGCCCGGCCCGGGGCCCGTGGAGTTAAGGCCCGTCCGGCCCTAAGCCCGTTGGTACAGTCCAGAAACGGCCCGGGCCCGGCCCGGAAGCCCGACATATTTTTATTTAATATTTCAAGCATGCGTGCCGCCGCTGCGGTCGCTCTATTGGTGCTCACAGCTGCACTATATCGCTCTGATAAACCCACATTAAGGAACAAGAAGTCAATAACACACAGACGTCACACTAAAAAGTAGCCTACTTAAATATAATTTTATACAGTAGCTGCTGCACGTGCACTGTCAATCAGCGCAACGCGTTGTGAGCTTGCAGATCGGCTATCGCGGACTCACGCTGCATTATAAAACCCAGAGTAGACGGACAATAATAAGAACACTTACGTTATGTATCTGCAGTTTCTGCAATGTACAAATCCAACTTTGTTTAGTGTGGTAATAATGCTCCCGCAGTATTTAATGTTTTTAGAGCCGTAGCCTATAGGCTACTTACTTAGTACTCGGTGTGTGTGTGTGTGTGTGTGTGTGTGTGTGTGTGTGTGTGTGTGTGTGTGTGTGTGTGTACAGCTGCGCTGCACAATAATTAGGAGAGAGAGTGGACGAGAGTTTAGGCGCGGAGCGAGAGAGATAGAATGTAAAACACGTTGTTTCAAAGTCTTTATAGTTTTGACCAGATTTTAGTGTGCTTGCCTTGTGGCTTGTGTGTGTGCGGACACTGCGGAGGGGTTATTGTCATGTCACTATGGAGCATGCTGCCGCGCTGCTGAAGCAAGTCCAGTCTGGGTGAAATTCACATCGGAAAATTAATATAACGGCGCGTGAGCCCGCCCGGCCCTGGGCCCGTTGGGCAGTGACAAAGTCGGCCCGGGCCCGGCCCGTTTTGGTGGGCCGGGCCGGGCCCCGATGGGCTTGCAGGTCTCTAACACACACACACACACGTGCGGTCCACGGGGACCCCCCCAGGGGTAGATCTGCTCTTTTCGGTGCGCAAAAGAGGTGAGAGCTCTTGAACGCAGGCTCGCCTGGAGACGGCGGAGGGCTCCACGGAATCGGACCGGCAAGGCGCACGCGGTGGTGCCGGGCCCGGGCGAGTGGGCCGATCCCCGGGCACGATGCACGCGGAAAAAGGCCTGCTGGCACCCCTCCACGGAAACCACCGCAAAATACCAAAGGCAACCTATTACGTCGCAAACGGGTAGCTATAGCCCCGACGAGTGCCGCGACGAGTCCTCACGCCACAACGGATTCTTAACGCTGCGACGAATTATTATTAAGTCGTGGCGAATTATTATTTAAGCTGAGACGTATTGAATAATAAGCCACGACGGAAGATAATACGTCACGACTATACGTCTCCGCCGTGCCCGGATTTCGTCCCACCTGATATTCTTGTTAATCTAGCTTTGCTTAGTTTGCCATGTTACTATTGTGTCTCACGCAAGAAGAATATCAGTTAATTAATAGTATTGAATGCAGCTTCCCAAATTGTGTCTGACAGAGTGGTACCCAGTTAATTTCCCAACCCCGCTTTGATCTTATGCAAAGCAGGAGGGGCCTATTCCGATAAAAGATTATATACAAAAGAAATATGGCCTTTTGACAGTTGAGTAACTGTCGGAAAATGGTTAATACTCAAAGCCGGTGAGAATAAAAGTATTGTGTCTATCGAAGTTGTGAGTGAGTGAGTGAAAATATCTGAAATAGAGTGTGATATATACAGTATATATTTTTTTAATGAATTCGGTACCTCATTGATATCTTCACAGTGGGTGCCATTTCCACGGAAGCCGGCAGGACACGGTCCACACTCCCACGAGCCATCGGGGGCGCTGTTGCAATCCACCCCAGCAAAGCAGGGGTTGGACAGACAGCCATCTGTAAGACATTTACACTACAGCCATCAGTAAAACTACAGGAAACACCCATTTTATACACTACCAGGAAGTAGACAATTAAACTACAGGCTGTAGTGTAATTACGCTACAGGCTGTTACAGCAGCCATCAGTAAAACTACAGGAAACACCTATACAGTGACAGGAAGCAGAAGTCAGAGAGGCTTATTGTCGGTATCAGCCAGGGTGTGGGAGTCTATCCCCGTTTCAATGTGCTAGACCTCTGGGAGATGGAGTCTATCCCTGTTTCAATGTGCTAGACCTCTGGGAGATGGAGTCTATCCCCGTTTCAATGCGCTAGACCCCTCTGGGAGATGGAGTCTATCCCCGTTTCAATGTGCTAGACCTCTGGGAGATGGAGTCTATCCCCGTTTCAATGCGCTAGCTAGACCCCTCTGGGAGGTGGAGTCTATCCCCGTTTCAATGTGCTAGACCTCTGGGAGATGGAGTCTATCCCCGTTTCAATGTGCTAGACCTCTGGGAGATGGAGTCTATCCCCATTTCAATGCGCTAGACCCCTCTGGGAGATGGAGTCTATCCCCATTTCAATGCGCTAGCTAGACCCCTCTGAGAGATGGAGTCTATCCCCATTTCAATGCGCTAGACCCCTCTGGGAGATGGAGTCTATCCCCGTTTCAATGCGCTAGACCCCTCTGGGAGATGGAGTCTATCCCCGTTTCAATGCGCTAGACCCCTCTGGGAGATGGAGTCTATCCCCATTTCAATGTGCTAGACCTCTGGGAGATGGAGTCTATCCCCGTTTCAATGTGCTAGACCTCTAGGAGATGGAGTCTATCCCCATTTCAATGCGCTAGACCTCTGGGAGATGGAGTCTATCCCCGTTTCAATGCGCTAGACCCCTTTGGGAGATGGAGTCTATCCCCGTTTCAATGCGCTAGAACCCTCTGGGAGATGGAGTCTATCCCCGTTTCAATGCGCTAGAACCCTCTGGGAGATGGAGTCTATCCCCGTTTCAATGCGCTAGACCCCTCTGGGAGATGGATTGCTGAGGTGGAGCGCAACGCCTACCATCAGCTCCCAGTACTTATACCGTACAACAGGGTTCCCCAATTAAATTTCCTCAAGGGCCATATTTTGACTAGCGTACCAGGCTGGGGGCCGAGTCTGCACGCGCGAGGTCGAGGTCTTGCCCTGAAAATTCATTTTCAGGGCAAGACCCCATTTGAAAAGGATGCCCAGTTTGACATGCATAGGCTACTGACCCCCATTTAATGCCATTTATATCTGGGACCCTTAAAAAAAAAAAAAAAAACTTTTTTTTTTCTTTCATGGGCCACAAGGGGGCGCTCTGTGGGCCGCAAATGGCCCGCGGGCCGCCTATTGGGGTACCCTGCCGTACAACTTCAAGCCATGCTCCTCATACGCTGAGTTGGGGGGCGGTGCCCGGGATCGAACCCATGGTCTGCTCTACCGACTGAAGCCCAACACACGCCGTCTGCGAACGCCGCGCGTCAAAACAGCCGCCACCGTTATTTTCAATGAACCTATCCCACACCGGCGGCGTCCGGTGCGCGTTCACGCCTCGCCTGACGCTCCGATACGCCACCGTTCTATTTTCCACGTGCCGCGTCGCTGCGCACCCGGTGTGTGCTGGGCTTTAGTTACCCAGTCATCATATCAGTGAAACAATAGGAAACAGTGTAGGTGTTTCCGAAACACCTACCAGCTTTTTAAACCCTATACTTTGTTGACCAGCAAACTATCTTTGGCCCCCTACTTTTTTCCTCTGTCTACAACAGTGGTTCTCAAATCTTTAATTACAAAGAACGCCCCCTCCCCCCCCCATATTCTGATAGTGTACAAATGGAACCAAATAAGTTCGCCACAAACAGGCCATCTTCAAGCTCAAGACGCGTTGTAGATGGGCTGTTTTTGCCTAATATTCCCCCATTCTGACATGCCTAGTATTAATGTGGTTAATACGCACCCACACGCACGCACGCACGCACGCACGCACGCACGCACGCACGCACGCACGCACGCACGCACGCACGCACGCGCACACACACCTCGTCTTAGCTTGTTTGCTCAATGATTAATTCCCAGGGAATGAGCTATACACAGCACACGCTCCTAAACATCCAGACTTTGGCACGGCTACAGTACAAATATTTAACTTAAATTAGAATTGCCACAGATGTTGAGATCATGGCACATTTAACACATTAATCACAACAAATGTGTGCGTGCGTGTGCTAGTGCGTGCGTGCATGCGTACGCACGCACGCAAGCATGCGCGTACGTACGTGTGTGTGTGTGTGTGTCAGTGGGCATGCTGTGGACTGTGATGGCGGCTCACCGATAGGACAGTCGTTCCTGTTACAGATGTCAGTGTCGCTGGCCTCCCCGGCACACGTCTTGCCGCCATGCTGGGGCCCAGGGCTGTTGCACACGCGTGTCCGGCTTTTGGCGCCGCCTCCGCAGGTGGCCGAGCAGATGGCCCACGGAGACCAGGGTCCCCAGCCACCGTCGACTGCACAGGGGATAAGTCAACAGAGCGTTTCTTGTCAGGCCCCCCCAAAAAAATAGGACTAAGATGCATAGTCGGGGGTCCATTTGTAAAAACTAAATAACAGAGGGGGGTATTCTTTTAACCTATTTAGACCTGAGAAAAGATTCTACAAATGTCTTCTAAATCCTGACAGTTTTCTGATAAATGTTTCTATGTCAGTGGTTCTCAAACTGTTTCATGTCAAGGACTCCCAAAAATATATGTATTTGGCCGCCGACCCCCATCGGAAAATATGTTGTTCCAGGGACCCCCCCAGAAGCAAAGATTTGAATTAAAAACGTTCACTCTGAAAGAATATATATTCAAAGATTTGTGCCACATTTTCACGATTTTTCGAAAATAGCAGACCTACAAGCTCGTATGTACTTACCCCATTAAAACAGGGAAAGCATCTGTGTCATTTAAGATTTTAGCGTTGGCTATTCAAAAACAGCAGATGTACAAGCTCACAGAGCGTCACTTCATGCCGTGCTGTAAGTGTGTGTGCTATTTTTGAAACATTTCTGATTCCGGTGTGCCTCTCATGTCCTAATGGGTTTTCAGTCTGACCAGAGGCAGGGATAAAAACATATTCATACACACACACAACAAAAAGGAATGACCGGATCCCTCAAAGAAATCTAATCCTATAGCTGTGCAGTTATGTGCAGTGTGTGCAGCACACCACAGCCAGAGAGTAAAATGGCCCGGAACTATCGCTATACGGCAGTTAAGACACATGCTAAGGTGATTTGGATCTGGGACAGACAGCCGCGAGTCATGTGATATATCTGGTTGTTGAAGGCACTGGTCACTGTTCCCAGGGATCAGTGCTTCCCCCGGGGGTCCTTGAGAGGTTCCAGGGGGTCCCCGGCAAGGCAGTTTGGCACAAATAAGTCACAGAAATTGCCTTGAATATTTATGAAAACGTTTCAACAACACCAATCCTTTTAACAACATATCTGAGGGTCCTTCACATGAAACATTGGTCAAGTCAACCACATCTCCCCTGAAAGTTATGAAAACAAGCCCAATTCGCTTGTAATAGCCAGACATGGCAACATGACTTCCAGCGCGACACAACAACAGATTCTAATTATTGACTTTACAGCCTCGTATAAGTATTACATATTGACTACAACAGCCAACAAGAATGCACTGTGACACTACACTCTGTATCAAAGCCCGACCACTGTGATTATAAAAGAAACAACCTACTCCTTGAGAACAACAAGAGCAACTATACAGCAGAGCAGGTAGGCTATGGTTTGTTGTGGTTTCCTTGATTAATCCTGAGGACCCGACGTGAACATTTACTTGCTTCCAATCTAACGAAAAACAGTCTGCTCTGCTGTGAACTGGTAATGTGTGAAATGACTGTTTGAAAATCTGCCACACAGTTAGGCACAGAGCGTTCAGTTCACACGTGTGTATGTGGCAGGCAGCTCCGCCCACAGAGGTTGTCGTATTTAAAAAATATGTATAGAGGGGGAGGTGCGTGTGTGCGTGCAAGTATTTTACGTCACACTATCCGTGTTTACTTCATTGGCCCGTTTGACCGTCAAGGGTTCAGCCTCCAGGAAGAAACCCTAAATACAAAGTTATTACACCATTGGACATAAAAACGACTCCAGGGTGTCTAATGAAGTACTTTCACCCCATAGACACATGAAAAACTGGAAAAAAATAAAATAATCTTTAACTACTTAATTAGCCAATTGTACATACATGCTTGCTATTGTTTTGTGTGCCATTATAATTTTGTTACTGTGTGTTTCTTGTTGTTTTTAATCTGGTCCTGTGCAGCACTTTGGAACTATGTTTTGAAAAGCGCTATACAAATAAAGTTCATATCATATCATATGCGGTGTTGACATACAAACTATGGTTATACTCACTAGGACACGGCTTGGCGTCGCAGCGCTGCGTCTCTCTGCCGTTGCCGTCACAGTCCGTGCCCCCTAGCTGTGGCATGGGGGCATTGCAGTGGCGTATCCTGGTGATCTGGCCCTCTCCACAGGTGACGGAGCACGATGACCACGGCGACCACAAACTCCACCCGCCGTCCTGGCGAACTGGTGCAGGCAAAAAAATAAATAAACATCAGCCGAGGAAAATCATCCCAACATCTCAAAAAGAGCGACGCTGGTTTTCATTCAAGAATACAGATATGGATGTTGTGACTCTGAAAATGTCACCGCGAGAGAAAACATTGTTTGATATCGGAGAAGAGTGACTCGAGTCGAAAGATGTTCCGACGCTCCCTCCAGTGTTTATGTCATTGTGGGCAAACCGACTCCCAGTGGTTAAGCTGTTTCTGTCAGTCACCCACGTGCAGTCAGAGTAACGCAAACTTGTGAGCACTAGCACCAAACAAACCGACAATCCCTCAACCACTCATCAAGTTTATTTCGGTGAACGAAGCAAGAGAACGCCATGCTGAATTAACCAAAGGCAGTGTCACTGCATGGTAGGCAGAGAGGCAAAAAACATTTTGAACATGTTGAACCTGTAATTAATGACCTCGGCAAAATAGGTTGAAAGTGAAAGAAACTATGGTTGCATACAAAGAAAACACCTGTTTATAACATGTAGAATTTGTAGATGGATGGGCAAGGGACTGAGATCGATCAGCGACGTACTCAAATCTGATTTAAAAACATTTAGAGGTAGAGAATTATGCATAAAAGAACATAAATTGAAATTAAATGCAAATGCTAGAAGGTGGCGCAATTGCCATCCCCTGGGAGTCCGGGACCTCAAATTATGCACTCAGCATACTGAAACAATTGAACAAATAAATTCATGAAGGCTGTGTCATTGAGTGGTATGGGCTATGAATCATTGTATGCTTGAGCACTCTCTGCAAGTGGGGTGTATTCGGAATCAACTTCAGCTGGGCGGGCACGCAGCCTCCAACCCGACCGTACAGTCCCCACCCTTAACTGATTCCACCTCACTCAGTTCCATCCTGTGTAAATACGTGTCAACATGGAGAGCACTCAAAAACTCTTTGTAGCTCCTCCGTTATGCAAAGCTGCAGACGAAGATGTCATTTCCAATTGAACTCCACCCGAGGGACGTGTATTTTTCAACATTTCTACCAAGTTACTTCATCCCCCATGTGTCTGTCGTACAGTAAAAAGAACAGCTGCTGGCGTTACATCACTGTTACTGGCCAGCCACAACGTACATAGGAGATCATATCATCGTAAGGGGTTGAAACTGTACTAAGGGACAATGGGTGAGGGCGGTACAGTGGGCAGCTCAAATACAGTCTGCTATACAGTCTACCATCTACGGCTAAAAACCATGCATCCGTCCACTGACATTGAGACATGGACTATAGCACACCAGTCTGCCATACATTTATATGGTACAGATGCGACGGTGAGCAAGGCCATAGCCCTGGGCACTTGAAACAGTTCAACTTTCGGAAAGGATCGCCGGTCAAATGATCCTCTTGATCGATATTATGTTACAACGTGATGTTGAATCGTGAGACACGAGAACCGCTGTTTCAGCTAAGCTATTTGTGCTAATAATATAGACTATAGATCATCATTAAAAACAATTGTAACATTTTGGAGAAGAACAAAACTCAGCCGATGTAACGTTAAGGTGCCCACAAAAAGGTGTTAGGTGGCCTGGGCCATGGCTCAGTGGTCCAGGCACCTTGGCTGGTAATCCAGTTCTGGCAATCCAGTTCTGGCAATGTGGCGCGGGTTTGACTCCCGATCCCGACGGCCTTTACTGCATGTCTCCCCCCCCCCCCCCCCCATCTCTCTCCCCATTTCCTGTCAGCCTACCGTCTGTCCCTCCATAAAAAATAAATACATAAAAAAAGATTTTAGGTGCCTGGCAGCTTTTCCACTACATCAGTAGCCTTGGGAACCCAGGCTTTTATTTTCGTTCGCATTCGGCTGAAAAAGAAAATTCTGGGTAACACACATTGGAAGATCTGGCATGTAAGAAGCCCACTTCCGTGTGTTTCTCTAACCAATAACTTACCACGGCTGTCGCACTTGCGCAGGCTGCATTTGCGGGTCTGGATGGACGCGCCGCTGCAGGGGTTACTGGTGGCGTCGCACGACCTGCCCCTCTGCTGGGTTCCTGTTCCACACGTCACCGTGCACTCTGTCCACTCGGACCAGGGGGACCAGCCGTCCTCACTGTCCTTAGCTGTACACACGCACACGCACGCGCACCCACGCACGCACACACACACACACACACACACACACACACACACACACACACACACATTAGTACAGTATAGTAACGCATTCTCAACAGGTTTGCAAAAAGTTCAAACATTTTATTTGATTTGTATACCCCCCCCCCACACACACACACAGCTGATCACGCTCCTACTACACTCACCTTTCTAATACCTCAAAACCAATTAAGAGAAGACAAAACACCATTGCTGCATAAAGGTCATCAATAAACTATACTAAAAAAGTGAGGGGCGCTCTTATCATAATACATCATCTCTGAATCACAAGATCCGTCTTCAATGTTTGTGTGTTTACGTAGTGTTCGTGTTTACACAGACACTCAGCTTTGAGGCCATTCATTATCAATGGCATTCAATGTTTGTGTTATAGGATAATGTTTGTGTTTACATACACAAACCCTCAAAGCTGGACATAGGGGGCCCTCAAAGATTTTGAACATTTTCGCCTCTAGTGGATCTAATCAGGATGGACATCTTCCTAAATTAACAATCGTTGACTACAGAAAAGAGGAAGAAATGCCCACATTTCACATAAAGGCTCACCAGGAAACAGGTGGGTTGGCTTTGGTTATATGACGCGGCCGGGGAATCGAACCCCAAACTCCCAATCCCAGGGCCACTGAGTTTGTTATTGTGAATCCTCAGTGTTTATTTAAGTGTAAGAATGGAACCAAATGGACCCGTAAGGGTTTGGAGAAACAATGCCTTGAAGTGTTTTAAGAGAAGAAAACAAATTTGGAAGGAGCGGGGTGATTTTTAAGTCAGTTTATCGTATGACATCATCTTAACAGTAAAAGGCTGCAGTAGCCATTTTTGGAGCGTGGTTAATTTTGACCAATAAAATATGCGCTTGGCTGACAAAGACAAATAGGCTAGAACGGCACTGCATTATTAAAACTTAACATGCATGGAATATAGATTTTCCAGCATAGAGGGCCATGTATTGAAGAGGTCACCCCTGCACAAAGCTGAAATGAAGATCGATAGATAGAAGACAGACAGACAGACAGACATGTGTGTGCGTGCGTGCGTGCGTGATGTGCGTGTTCAATGGATAACAGAACGTAATGGCGTTCTCTACTTACGCATACACACGGGACAACACTCGCCATCGATAAACGTAGGGTTGGCACAGGCCACCGGAGGGCACGTGATTTGGTGGCACACTATCTTGGACTCCTGCAATCAATAAACAACAAGACAAATGTTGAGCACCTTGGCTTCTGGTGGTGCATTATCGTCTTTATGAGCGGTTCTGTTTTTTAGGGCTGTTTTTATTGTTATTTACATAATGTGTGACGGAGCACCCCTAACCTACGTTTTTCCATTTCCATTAATGTAGGCTATACTGTACTGTACGGGTACATCTAAGTGACAATAAATCGCATGAATCTTTATTCAGTGTCAGAAAAGGCTGACTTTGTGTAGGATTGAGATCCCATGTCTGTAATGGAACCAAATTAAAGGGTACATTTGGTTCCATTTGTACTCTTTCAGAGAAAAAAGAAATGTTTGAGAACCCTCTGGTATTATAATTGTACAGCAGTCATGAAGTCCACACACCAGATATGACGAGTGTGATAACGGTTCCAAATGTGTCGGAACCTATTCCGATTCCACCGAGTTTCCTCCAGATCCCGATCCCAACCCTATAACTTTGTGTACTTAAGTACAGCATTTACAGTACCTGGCAGGTACATTTGGTGCAGCTGTCCACAACCCAGTCCTCCTTATCGTCAAACAGGCGACCATCCTGCCAACACATGTTCTTCTCCTTAGAGTTCTTCATCTTCCCCAGGGCGTCCTTCATGACAGTGTTCTCCTCCGTCTGAGCGGACATTGGGACAACAACAGACAGGTGTGGAGTTAACCCATGTAGACCTGAGAATAGATTCTACAAATGTCTTCTAAATCATGACAGTTTTCTGAAAAACCTATTTATCAGTGGTGATGCCCTATATTCTATACATATCATTGTGTGACATTGACGTGCACTCATTGACTATTTTCACTTTTTCTCTATGTAATGTATTTTGCTTATTATAATGACATGCCCACAATACGGACGGTGTTGGTTTTATAAATATTCAACCAATGAAAAGTATTCATAAAAGCATGTGACTAATTCATAACTACATTGGATACATTGGAAGATCAGTTTCTTTCTTTTCATTTTTCTCATTCTATTTTTCCTTCAGTTTCCTGAAACGTAACAGTTATGGATAGGGGAGTGACGATATAGTAACTGCATCGAATAATTGCTTTTAATTTCAAGAATCAAAGTATATCGAAATGTAAACGGCAACATTGACTTATCGTATCGTATCGTTTTGCAATGCAAATAATCGATTGTATCAATTTATGTATTTAGCTTTTTTAAGAAGAAAGAAGAGGGGTTGAATTACTTTTCCATTCAATATCGGTACACTTGGTCCGTCTATAAGTGTGTGTATTCTCTGTGTTCATATCAAGGTGCAGGTTTGTCTGTATGTATTTGAGTATAATGTCTATGTTTTTGAGTAAAATGTCTATGTATTTGAGTATAATGTCTATGTATTTGCCAGAGAATCACTGTTCCCTTTAAAAACCTGCACTTAGCTCAGCGGCCTTGTGGTTAGAGTGTCTGCCCTGAGACTGGGAGGTCGGGGTTTGATCCCCGGCCGGGTCATACCAAAGACTCTGACAAATGGGACCCAGTGGCTCCCTGCTTGGCACTCAGCATCAAGGGTTGGATTGGGGGTAAGTCCCTGCGACATACTAGCATCATGTCCAGGGGGTGTACTTGTACATCAAGCTGCCTCACGCTACAGAAACATGGCTCGGCATGTACCATGTATCGTGATGCGTATCATATCGCTGTTAAAATGGTTACACCCCTAGTTATGGACATGCAAGGTTTCCACCTTACCTTACCTGACAATATATTACTACTAACTACACAGCTGTAAAACACATGCACACATTTTTTCCAGTAGGGCACTGGGTTGGACTGGGGACCCATTTGTGGGTCACGGTAACATTTGTATGGGTCCCTTGATTTTTCGTTTTCTATATTTAGTTTTTAATTATTATTTCAAAACATTTTCAAAAAACATCGGCAAACAACAAAAATGCTCATGAATTAAAAACAAAATTCTATATAATTTCTTTTCAGTAATTTCATGACGAAATCAAAGAAAAATCTAATAAATTCCAAACATTAGAAAACAAATGTTTAAGAAGTAGTGAAAATAGACGATCTCCAAGCTTGTAGATCTGCTATTTTCACTAGTTTGGGTCCTGGGCAAACGGCTAATTTATTGTTTTGGGTCTAAACAGCTTTGGAACCACTGCAGTAGGAGATCTATCTATAAGGTCTATGAGAGGCAATCGTTGAAAATAGCAGATCTACAAAATATGTTTTTCATTTTCATTTTTGCGTATTTTTATATCAAAAGTCCATAAAATCGAATTTGAATTACTTCCTGAAAACTAAAACGTGCTGCGTGATGACGTGTCGAGGCCCACATCGATAAAAGCCAATAAAAATGTAGTTCACCCGTTTGATTCCCTATATCTGCGCGTCCGTCCAACACTGTCCAACACAGCTGCTACTGATTACAGAAATCCTCCATTTTTATCCCCATTCAAGATAACATCCAGAGTTCCAGACAGTTTATTACTCGGTTTCAACTTAATCATCACGCTAAAATATGTATCTGAAAACATTATAGGGTAGAAATAAGCCACATAACAGTAAACTGGTACAGCTGGCCGACTATCGGACTTGTAAACAAACACACACCATGCGTCCTGCGTATAGCATAGCTACCGTCCCATCTCCTGAAGGGATGCGACGCTCTGATTGGTTCAGAAACTTCATAGCCAGTGTTTCAAGCTGAAACCGTCTGAAACTTCTAAATAGAATTCCCACCATTTCCGTTTCCCGACACCTTTAACCACTCAAACCCTCTGAGCAGTGGTTTTCAACCCTTTTCATATCAATGGTGATTATTTATTCTGCATTTGAGCCACGGACCACCATTAGATGACATTTAGCCTGGCAGACCCCAAACTAAAGAATAGAATGTAACATAACATCCATTTAGCTGCAGACTGTGGAACCCCCTCAAGGACAACTGGCGGTCCCTGCACCACTGGTTGAAAACCACTGCTCTAGTCTCTGTAACCTGGACCGGACTTGGCGCTGTACTTGGATCGCTTTTTCCCCCTCTATACCAAATCTCTTTGCCAAAAATAGCTACAAGCTCACAACATGTTGCAATGACAACTTTAATTCTGAGTGTCTGAGTGTGTGTGTGTGTGTGTGTGTGTGTGTGTGTGTGTGTGTGTGTGTGTGTGTGTGTGTGTGTGTGTGTGTGTGTGTGTTGCGTGTGTGCGTGGGTCCGTGCGTGCATGCATGCGTGCGTGGGTGGGTGGGTGGGTTTGTGTGTGTAATGGCCGTAGGAAAAGGCCCGGTTCCAAAGTGTGGCTTGGTTATTATCACATCATGACCTCTGACCTGATTGGAGACTAGGGGATGGCTGGCTGCTTTTCTTAACACTTGGGAACTGTCAGTGGATGAACTACTGCCAGAAGGTTCAGTCTGTGTGCGTGCGTGCGTGCTTGCTTGCACAGGTATGTGTGTATGCATGTGTGCACATGTGTGTGTGAGACAGTGAGAGTGTCACGAGTGTGTATGCAATAATATTATGCATGTGTCCAGTCCATCTGTGTGTGTGTGTGTGTGTGTGTGTGTGTGTGTGTGTGTGTGCGCGTGCGTGCGCGCACACGTCCAGGCAATGGCGCGCAGCGCTACAATCCGAGACACCACTTGGTCTGGAAGAGCCTTAGGGACCCTTCTCATCACAGCCGTTTTTTTTTTTTTTTTTTTCTCTTTTCCCAAGGTTCATGCCCAGACTCTCTCTCTCTTATTGCTGGGAGGCTCCGAGAGGAAGCACATGGCCTGTTTTTAAACACAGCCAGACACTAGCCCAGTAGAACCAGGGGAACACTTCCTATACATCCCCACGTTACATCTCATAAAAAGCCTCTGTTTGTGTCCGCCTCCAGCCTCCCACGGACCGAGCATGACTTAAACAGGTTCAGGCATCGCTGCTGACTCCATCAACACTCCTGCTGCTACTTTAGTCCGGTTTATACTTCGTGACCGCAACGGTGACCTGGCCTGAAGATAGCCGATCCACCAGCTCACAAGGCGTACGCTTTCTCGACGCCTTGTGAGCTTGCAGATCGGCTATTTTCAGAGCGGGGCACCGGCACACAGCGAAGTATAAACAGGTTTGCTTTAGAAGTAAATGTAGTTTACCTAGTAACCTTACTGGAGTTCCTTAAATACTGGCAGTGGCACACAACTGCACCTTGGCTCATTGCACTGCGGAATGACTCAAGCGCAACTGCAAAGGCTTTTCTTGGACTCAATAAGTGGACCTTCCGAATTGCTATGCCACCTTTGTGTCTACCTCATACTGTACCAGCTGGATTATGCCACGTCTATATATGTGGACATCTTTCATTTTTTGTCTATCCTCGACATGTTTCTGTTTTTCTTTCTTTACTCCATGCCCCCCCCCCCCTCTTCTTTTCTGCTTCTGAAAATAACAAGAACGATGGACCTTGCACAAAAACTATATCCACTTCTTTACACAAGTAAGCCTGTGATGTGACAATAAAGATGATTCTATTGTTCAGCATTCAGATTGCACATAGAAACTATGCAGAGTTTACTGAGAGAGCACAAGGGATAGGTAAGCAAAATATTGTATATATGCCATATATTTGCAATACAACCAATTGGCAATATACTACATTAGCCAATACAGAACAAGTTGCCAGCTAGCTCGCTGGATTCTGTTTTTACTGGCCTGAGTTTTGAATATTAAGCCAAACCAAAGAAAATAGTGTAGAATGCATGGATAAAAGAAAAACCCAAGACAAAAACACTATGCTCAGCTGAAAAGATGAGTACAGAAATGGGTACATTAGTAAAGAAGGTATGAAAACCACAGGGTTAGTAGCAGTGGTGGAAAGTAACTAAGCACATTAAGTACAATTGCTGCACAATTTTGAGGTATTTGAACTTTACTTCAGTGTTTCCTAATTCCTTTTACGTCTACTCCTCCACTACATCTCAGAGGCAAATATTTGACTTTTGCTCCACTACATTTATTTGAAAACCTTAGTCACTAGTTACGTTGATTATTATTACAAAACATACATTAAACACTTCAGCCCTGTATACATTTCGTCCATTTGAAAATAGCCGATCTACAAACTCACAATGCGTCGCATCTGATCTGCAGCTATTTTCAAAATATTTGTATACATTTGAAAACTTGAAATGGGACATTCTGCATAGTGAGTACTTTTTATACTTTTGCTACTTTGGTTCTACATTGTCATTGCAGTATTGACACATTTTCTTATGTAAATGTCTTTTTTCCACCTCTGGTTATACAGTACGTAGCACACATTTCCCATTTGCGTTACTCACCACTTTCTGCAGCCCATCAATGAGGTTACTGACGACCACTCGGAGGCCCTTGAGCTCCTGGAACATGGTGCTGAGCTCCTCGCAGGAGCGCTCGCACATGTCCGAGCCCGGCTCGTCCGTCTTCTGCCCGATGACGTTGGTGGTGATGGAGGGACTCACGTCCACCACCTCGGTGCTCTCGCTCACCGTGTTGCCCTCATCTGGGTGGAAAGAAGCAGATGAGTGATGAGAAACGAGTCGCAGCTTGGTAACTGGGCAGGGTGACCAAGTTTTCCAAAGACCCAAACCAAAATCCTTAAAGGGATACTTCACTTTCAAAAACAATTTGGGTCATTTTATTGTCTATAGTTATACTCTCAGGCTTTCTATTTTAATTTTCACTGTGTTTTCATCAGGATGACGGAAAATTATGTTGACACTCAGTGAGTCACCTAGTGTGACTGACTGCAGCTTTCAACAGGACATGATAAACTTGTATATTTACATAAGCACTCAAAACAAGTGCAACTGTGGTGGAAACCAGGGCAATTACAGTAGGTAGTGAGTGTTGAAAACCACCCGATGTAGTATGAAACAGTCAGATATACTGTACTGCAGGGGGGCCAGTGTTGATTTCGTCGAAAAATGTTCGTTGACTACCATTTTTCACTGATGAAAACGTAATAAAAACTCAATAAAAACTAAGCTACGATGACAAAAACAATTTCGCCAATACATAAAAACTAGACTAAACTAGTGGACGAGAGATCAAGTAGAACTAAAAGACAAGTCATTGTATACTTGGTTGCATGCTCAAAATAGCTGATCTACAAGCTCATGGCGCGATTACTTGAAAGGCCTGGCGATCGAAAACACACGGAACCTGTTCACAAGGTTGTGTGTGACTTCCCCTTTCCCAATAACTAAAACAATGTGGTGGCGAGCAGCACTTATTTTGCTCTCTAAAAAAACAGATGTTCATTCAGCAGTATTCGATTTGAAACGTCTTCACTTGGGGCCGTTAATCTTTCCACCAGAGAGGGATTCGGGTGGGTGTTGTTTGATGGGTGGGGGTTGTTTGATGGGTGGAGAGGGGTGGGGACTGGGGAGTGGGGACTCAAAAATAGAAATGTGCGTCTTCCTTGTGTGATGAGAAAAGCACACTATTGTCATAAATCCCTGTGACCTTTGAGATGAGTGGGCACTTCTAATATGCGCTTAACAAGCTCGAGAGCGCCTTGACATTCCCAGATGGATTTAAGAGGAGCCAAAGAAGCCGATCCGTGCCCTCGTCCTTTCAGCAAATCATGCTGCGCTTATCCAGTGAGCCTGAACTGAGCTGTCTGTCATGTAAATATACCGTGCTGACTGACTCAGACACGCTGCATCAGCTTCTCGCTGGTGGGGCCGCTCTGTTCAAAGTAGGTTTACTTTTCAACCAGGAGCCAAGCACGGGTCAGGCCCAGGTACTAGAGATAGCATCTCCTAGACATAAACATAGTGGAATCCCTGGTGATCTGTCTGGGTTCACTTGAATGGAATGCAGCACTTCAACTGTTCTCCTTAAACGGCCACAGAGTTTTAACCTGAATCCGATTCCGTTCTGTTATCATGGGGACATCTGATGATCTGATTTAGAACTTCCCCAATGCGAGGCTTCCGGAGCCTTTGAGAGTCAGCTTTCCAGGCACAGAGAAGAACACATTGGGATGTTTCATGTCAGATTATCACACATCCTCCGCACAACACGACAGTAATAGTATCATTCCGGTTAATCTATACCAGGGTTTGTCAGAGAAAATATTGTGGCTTCCTACAGTTTAGGACTCCCTATATCTTGTGTGTTCACATACGGCAAATTTGGAAGAATAGTCATGTCTGTCAAAGAAATAAACGGCCGGAGCAATGTATCTGCCAGCTGTGCTCTTTGAACAACATGGACACTCATAGGACCAGCACAAGAAATCCCATGTTAGACATGTTTGGGTCATAGTCATGCTTTCATGTTCCATTATAAGATTCAATACATTTGTATTTATCCCCAAGAGGAAGACTATATTTCAGATATTTACTCATTTTAGCTGATTCTGTTTCACCACACTAGTATGAATTAACAAATGTAAATAGCAAACAAACTGTACACATGCAACTGCATTTTTTTCCCATATTGATAGGAGGGCCCAGAAAGCAATAGCCATATACAGTATGGGTGTTGTCTTTGCAAAAAGGAAAGCAACAGCCAAGTCCCATTAGAAATCTGCAGCCATGTAAAGTGGCGTTGATTAATAGGAGCCCAGAGACTGTAAATCAATAAGTCATTCTAACTCAGTTTTATCCAAAGAGGTCCCACTGTAGCCACGGCTATGCTTTTGTTCTTTCAGAGTCTGGCGGACCCATTCAAATCTCAGGAGAGTTTCACTCTGCACGTGCACGTGAATGCATGCACGCTTTTTTCCTGTGAAAGTATTTATGCATTCTTCGAACTGATAAGCGTTCCCTGTATTTCCCGGTAGACTAAAAGGGGAGAAAATCCCCAGCAAAACCTCATTTATTAGTTCCCATTAATGTCCGTCATGACACTTTTTATGAGTGTGGCTTTGTTTGAAGTTCCGACTGACTTTTGCTCTAACATTACAGAGCCGATAACGGGGCAGTGTCATGGCTGGTACCAATGTCTAGACAATTCCCCCCCCCCCCAAAAAACCTTCATTAAATACATACGCTCATTCAGATGGAATTAAAAGCTGATTGCGGCACAAGCAATGCGACAGTCAACCACACATGTGCATGCTTGCACGCATGGTCGCACGCACGCATGCACGCACACACACACCAGCCCACAGGAAGAGTCCCAGTGAACAGACCTATAGTTTCAGAGCTGGTGATCATACTGTAGGTGGGCTGTGAAGGATGGCGGTCTGAAGAGGTGGTTCTCAAACCTTTTTACTTACAAGAACCCCCCAAAACAGACGTGTAAGGGTCGATTCAGACCCCCTACAATGAACCCTTGAGAAGCAACAGGTCTAAAAAGGAACGACGTCCTCCTATTTACCAAGGTGTCTGGACCATCTCAGCAAAGAGGCGCTCTCTGCAAGCGAGCACTGCCAAGAAGGATCATGAGGCACCATTCCCAAAGCGCACAAAACTGCAGCTAAGCAAAGCAACGCAATCTGCCAATTTGTGACTTCATTGTGTGTGTGTGTGTGTGTGTGTTTGTGTGTGTGTGTGTGTGTGTGTGATGTGTGTGTGTGAGGGTGTGTGTGTGTGTGTGTGTGTGTGTGTGTGTGTGTGTGTGTGTGTGTGTGTGTGTGTGTGTGTGTGTGTGTGTGCATGTGTGTTTGTGTGGGTGAGTGTGTGTGTGTGTGTGTGTGTGTGTGTGTGTGTGTGTGTGTGTGTGTGTGTGTGTGTGTGTGTGTGTGTGTGTGTGTGTGTGCTCGCGTGCGTGTGCATGTCTGTGTTAGAGCTCGACCGATACCAGATTTTGGGCTCCAATTCCAATCCAGATTTACTAGATCACAGATTACCAATATTTGGGGCAAAATCACTTCTAATACAAAATTCCACAAGCTCACAACAGTAAAGGAATCTTCCGGGGTAGCCCTTTTCTTACCGTATTCTGCTATGAACTTCTGGTAGTGGCGAAACATATCTAGGGCGCTATATAGCTTTAAATAGCTACAAGCAATATGTCATAATTTGAATGACCTTTTTTTTTTTTTATTCAGACAGCCAGCAATGAGTAAAACCCAACTCAAAGATTTTCCTAGAAGCTTTGTCATTGGTCTAAAAAACACCCTGCTGAAATGACTAACCAATCAGGAAGTAGACAAGCAAATCGACCAATGACATAGCTTCTAGGAAAATCTTTGAATGCAGATTACGGCCCATGGATGTGTTACAGACAAAACAAAATTGGGAGCGTAACTTGTACCCATTGCTGGCTGTGTGAATAAAATAAAAAACGCCCTCCTGCTCTAAGCAGACAACACTCTTATTTCCAACCTCATGTATGACAAATAAAATAATTGTCGAGCGATCTAAATAAGCGATTTGGCGATTCATCCGCTGTGCACGGTCGGAGCTGAGGAGCGCGTGGCATAGATTTATTTATTTAAAATGTTTTCACAGGTTAATGGATATTATCGTCATTGTACGGAATTAAGCTTGTAACTTGTGGGGCGCCCGCTGGCCGAGCGGTCCAGGCGCATACTGTACTGTACCACCATAGACGCATGCCTGACGGCGCGTCGTGGGTTCAAGTCCCGATCCCGACGTCCTTTACTGCGTGTCATTCCCAGTCTCTCTCTCCACTATATCCTATCAATAAAGGCAGAAAAAGCCCCAAAAATATCTTAAAAAAAAAAAAAGCTTGTAAATCTACTATTTTAGGGGATTTCTCAAAAGCCTATAATAACATGGCCAGTCATTATAGGTGCCTATAATGACATGAGTCATGACAAAATGACAAGTTAAAAGTGGTTACAAATCAAGACACATCGGTTGCATAATTGCTCATACTGATGTAGACCAAAAAGTCAAACAATCGGCCAAACCAATATATCGGTCTGGCTGTAGAGCGTGCATGTGTGTGTGTGTGTGTGTGTGTGTGTGTGTGTGTGTGTGTGTGTGTGCATGTGTGTGTGCGCATACATATGGCAACGGAGGCTCCCTGCTCTGCTGTATATTATTTACTCTCATTTCTATTTTCTTCTCCCTGGGCATCACCCCTGGAGTCCGCCGCCAGTGGAAATAAACGTAAACATCTGCCTCTCCTTTTGTTCACCACGCACATCGGTTGACCTCAAGCCACTGCATCGACACGGCTGTTTCCGTAAACATGACGCAATGCTGTGAGATCCTGCCACATATCAAATCTGCAGGCACTTTGACCCATTTAAAGATGGACCAAAGAGCTATATTCAGACGATGGAAGGGCGACTATCGCTGAATCTAAGCACTTGTTTAGCAAAACGCAGACACCGCTCATGTGAAAGCATTTTCCAATGGCATCTGCATGTATAGGGCTTGAAACAGAGCATGGAAGATGATCCATATAGCTGTGGATCATGCTCTTGGCCGTGTAAATCTAATAAATACACAGATTTTGTGCGAAACATGTTCATGTCCTCTCAGCTGTAATGGGCTCTCTACCACCAGAATAGTGACGCAAACTTCATAGATGTTAAAAACTAAAGGAATTCCTTCCTACCTGGTTTCGTGACATCGCAGTCTCTGCTCCTCAAGACATCTTCCAGTGGCGTATCAAAGACGAAGCGCACATTCTGCAGTAAGCCCTGTGCGATGATAGAGACATGTCACTATGACAGCTGCTGCACTTTCTATTATGTTTCAGCTATTTTGGTGACTTTGAAGGGGTTGGTGTTTTGGTATGGCTGGAAGCCTTTGCTGTAAAATAAGCTTGTGAATTATAGGCTTAGGTAAAACCACAAATGTTTCCTACAACGTATGGTTGTGGGACAACACTGGGCCTCTTAAAAAGTCTAACCAAGTGCCAATGGAGGAGACCACACAAGTTAATAACCCACATTGGTGACTCAAGTTCCTGCACCCTTTGAAATGCTCTTGAGTGAGTATAAAGCAATGGTTCACAAACGTTTTGATTACAAGGACCCCGTTTTGATTACAAGTCTATGCATTAGGTACTTATTGCGTTAGACCACGGGGACCCCCATAACTCTGAGTGTGAAAACGGCACCCAGTGAATCCCCATTTGCACACGCTCTGACTTACACACCTGTAGGGTCCATTTGGTTCCTAGCTATCAATAATTGTAACCCTCTCAAGCAGTGATGGCTCCATAAAATTGTGACTGGGGGGACTATTATGGGGGGGAGCTGACTATTTAGAGCAGGGGCTAATGAATGTTGGTTTACCAGAGGGGGTTTAAGCTCCCCCTAGCTCCCCCTGCTCTCAAGGACCCCTGGGGGTCCCTGGGCCCCCCACCCACATTGAGAACCATGTGCTATACAGTCTCCTAATCCTATCAAAACGACGACTATTACCCTGAAGTGGTTCTCGCGGATGGAGCCCTTGGCAACGAACATGCGGCTCCCCTCGGCCTGCAGGTGCTCGTAGAAGGGGTCGTCCAGGACGAAGCTGTCGATGAGCTCGCAGCCCACGTACAGGTGGGCGTTCTCGCCGTGCACGTGCAGCGTGATGTTCTTCCACTGCGAGTCGGAAAGGTCCACGTCCTCGAACGAGACCACGTTCTGCGAGCCGTCCACCCAGTAGACCAGGTCCAGGGAGTTGGCCCGCCCGTTGGACACGATCTCAAACTGCCGCTGGCCGTCGGCGCCCTCCAAGCCCAGCAGGGTGCCGCGGGAGGCGCGGTCCTGGCGCATGCTGGCCGTGAAGATGAAGCCCTCGTTGTTGAGGATCTGCTGGAGGATCTGCTTCAGTATGGGCGCGCTCACCGGCGGCAGCTGGTCGAAGCGGATGAAGCGGTAAGCGGGGGCTTCCGAGCTTTGGCCCCGGAACTGTTTGGCCCCCAGAGTCCTGCGCGTGATGTGGCTGACCTCAAACAGGTCAAATGATGTCTCGTCCTCTTGCTCCCCATCTTTGAGTTCAGACACGAGAAAGCATTGGAGGAAAATAAATGTTGGAAAAAACACAATTAATCAGCTATCTCATAATGAACCATACTATATGGTCTACTGAAATGGCATACAGTGGGCAAATTAACCATTTCAAAATGGATTATTATAACAACACAATATTAATATTCATTGTAACAATAATATGAATAAGATACATTGCTTTTCATACATTAGCTTCTGCAAGTTATGGTCTCAGTTTACCTTGAGTTAATGCTTGGAGGCAATGAATTAATATGGGCAGCAAGTAGAGACCTCTCCTGAGTATCATATCTCCTTCAAAACATAAGAAGAATGGTTGTTATCCATTGACCATGTGATGCACATACTAGGATTGTTCCCCTTTTGCCTGTTGATTGTCACTCATCCAATAGAAACGTTAGGCTGCTTTGCTCTCATATACGGTAGGCTACTCAATTAATGAACCGTCCACGGCGTTATATGCTATTATATGCTACATCCAATGAAGTGCTAAGCCTTAGACAGTAGGCCTAAAACGTGAATAAATAAATAGCCTATTAGCCGATATTATCAACGAGGGGGGGAGAGAGAGAGAGAGAGAGAGAGAGAGAGAGAGAGGAGTAGCCTACCTTGCAACGAAACGCGTCTTTTTCGGTTTAAAATGTATTTATCCGTCAGAGGGGGAAAAACACAGACCACTGAGACCCGGGTAAATCAATTCCTCTTCCTCCTAAGTGAGTGTGAACGGTCCTGCGCCCGGTGCGTCAAACGCGTAATAGGTCCACTGCAGTCTAGTAGTAGGGGGGCTCACTAAATCCACAGTGAGTTGAGCGACTGCAGCTCCTGTTCTGTTGTGACTGCAGCAACAGATGACTGTAGTCTAGTCTAGTGTGGCGCTCTGCGCACACACTCACCTCCTCTTATATAGAGCCCGCTGCTGTGATGCTGCGCGTCCATCATCAGGTTTCAAAGTGTTTGTGGGTCGGCTGTGGAAACCGAATTACATAATTCCGTTCTGATGGCGCCATTTGTCTCATTCCATGGTCACTCCTTGACCTTAACTAACACACTGATAGCCCCCCCCCCCCCCATAAATGCACAATTTATCTACGGTATCTATATAATTCCGTATAATTGGGTCATTCTTGGTAACATCACTCTTCAGACTTCTACTCCCCCCCCCCCACACACACATGCACACACACACACACACACTCCCCAAATTGTCAGTGTGGGGATCAGTTCACTGTCAGGGAGGGAGATGGAGAGAGAATACATAGGCTACTGTAATGTGATGATCTGCACTTTCTCTTGGTCTGAGCACTGACAAGATATTGTGTGCCTTGACAAAACCTGACAAATTATGATCATGTGATGAAATGGATCGGGTTTTTTTTTTACATAATACTGCCATGTAAGTCCAAAATGAATATCTTTGTCATTCGTGTAACATAATTACTTTTATTGTGACTGTATGTCGCAGATTACTATGAAAACCTGCAAAACGATCCGTCCGTCACGCCACCATATATGGCCGTCAGTCCATCACGCCTCGTGACACGTCACGCCACCATATATGGCCATCAGTCTCTCACGCCTCGTGACACGTCATGTCACCATATATGGCCGCCAGTCCGTCATGCCTCGTGATATGCTCCATATATGGCTCTCTCCATATTATGAAGATCACGACACTGACTGAAGTCAAAGGAGTCAAAAAAGAAGTAAAAAAAAGAATCCCAGCTATGTCAGTAATGTAGGCTATAGTGAAATTGTGGAATGAAAATGACCTCTAATAGACATTTTGGATGCTTCCTCTTGGCTTGGCAAGAAAGTGCCTTGTGTCTGGACAGATTTGCCAAGGTTTCACTCATTCTTGGAGGATGTTCCAGAGAGGAATGGACAAAGGCAAGTCTTATAGCGCACCTAGTCATGTTGTGCGTCATTTGGAAGAATGCAACTGATTTAAAAGTGGGGGAGAACAAAAAAAAGCGGGCAAGAACTGACAGTTTTTGACCAAATGGAGCAATAACCTTTCAACAACTGGTAGCACTTATCTGACTGAAGCTGAGGAGAGAGAGTACACCAACAAAGAGTGATGATAGAAATATACAGAGTTACGCAATCGCTATAGAGATCATAACATTTAAAACTGCTGACAAGAGGTCAGTGACTGGTGACAAGAGTGTTAAAATATAAAGTAAAAGGTACCGTATGCTGCTCTCAACCTGCCTTTTATTCAGTTTAGTTTCTAAACTATAGAATAACAGCACACGGCCTGGGCCGCCGGCATAGTGGTCCGGGCACCCTAGGCTGCAATGCAAGCCTGACAGTGTGTCGCAATTTGGACTTACTCCCCATCTAAAAGAAAATGCCTCAGATTTTAAAATAACAACACTCGTCTGGAAATATATTCAGCATCTACTTCTTTCCATTTGTAACTCTGACAATGTACATATAACCGAATGTATACCGTTACTCGTCCAATTGGTTACAGACGTGTAAAAAAATGCAACATGTAAAATCCATACTTACAACCAAAGCCTGGAGAATAATCTCACAAGACCAATATAACTTTGGCATCCCACAAAAGAATCTTGAGTGTTAATGAGACCTAAGACTCAGTAAATTTATCTCAGGATTTACGAGCTGAAGGGCAGAATTGTGAAGTGCGGGTCATGACCGAAAGAATAAATTGTGAAGTGCGGGTCATGACCGAAAGAATAAGGTTGCAAATACAAGCAGCCGAAATGAGTTTTCTTAGACGGGTGTCTGGCATCTCCCTTTTAGAGATGAGAGGGTGATAAATTCAGTCACATGAGAGAGACTAGGAATAGAGTCACTACTTCTTCGCTTGGAAAGGAGCCAGTTTAGGTGGTTCGGGCATCTGGTTAGGATGCCTCTCGGGCGTCTCCCTAGGGAAGGCCTCGAGGCACGTCCCACTGGGAGGAGACCCCGGGGCAGACCAAGGTGCAGTTGGAGGAATCACATCGACTCACTGGCCTCGGAACGTCTTGGGGTCCCCAGGAGGAAGTTACTAATGTTGCTCTGGAGAGGGAAGCCTGGAGCTCTCTGGTGGAGCTGTTGCCCCCGCAACGCGACTATGGATAAGCGGTTGAAGATGAATGGATAGACTTTGATCCGGCGGGGAAAATTCAGTTGTCATGGCAGTACCGCTGTACAGGTAGTAATGCATATAAATCTAAGAATAAATTAAATACCAAAACCGAAGGAAATATAGAAATACTCTTATACTATGCCTGGCCATGTTCACTTGGACCACCTGGAATTTGCATTATGTATGAACTATAAATATACTGTATGTAGTCACAGTGCACTAACATTATATTAACAAAATTAAGTATAAATGCCTGCACTGATAGCTGAGTGGTTACGGCACGTATATACCACATACTGTAAAGCTTTGATGCAGACTGACAGTCTGTTGGGGTTTGATTCCTGAGCCTGGCAGACCTTTGCCGCATATGTTCCTCTTCTCTCTCGCCGGTTTCCTGAAATACAATATATACATTTTATTCTAGTGGTATACTATATAATGGTACGACTATAAATATAATATATGTATAGTTGTATACAGTATAAAGATGAAACTGTGCATTTGAAGAGGTGAGGACAAAATGACCCAGACTCAGAATCTTGCTGAGTTTCGTTTTCCATCGTTTGCTTAAGTTACATATTTTTGAACTCTGGAAAACCAATACCATGATGAACCCAAAGTCAGCATACCTACTTCAGTTGCATTGGAGGAGCTGAGATTTGGAGCCCTATATTAATCTGAGGAAACATCCCGGATCCGGAGGAGCGCCGCGAGCAGGACGGGATGATGGATGTCATTTTGGTGATCAACAACTTAGTTTCCAGTTCTTTTCTCCAAACACTGACCTCATTTATGGCAGTTTGTGTTTTTACAAAAAAAAAGAAAAAAGGTTGCTGTGTTGCATAAAAGGAGGGTTTTCAAGGGAAATCTGGCACCTGAACATTTTTTTCAACAGCAGGTCAATGGAGAGAGTGACATGTGCATCTCTTGTTGCTTCCATATTAACTACTTGAGACCCATTTTGTACTCGTCTGTCTGTTGCACAAATGTCACATCTAAGATGAGAGTGAGCTTGAACATTTTTTAAGACCTTTGCCATTTGCCAATTACATGCCCAAACTAGGTATATCAGGTTGAATGTGGTTAAATTATATAGTCTTTAAATATTACAATGAAAATAAATGGCCTGGCGGAGACAATTAGGTCAACTTGTCAGGAGTTTAGTGTTAGACCCAGACCACATGTAAACAAGTTAATTTATCTTTCTAGTATCAGGCATAGCCTGGCTAGGTTATAGCCTGGCAACAAAAACAGTAAATCATCACATAATCCAAAAAACTCAAGGAAAGAGATCACTGAGATTAAATCCAGGGAGACAAAACAGGTACCTTGTAACAGGTCACTATAGTTCCCATGGCCATGCATATCCATCAGTCAGTATGCTGTCAATACAGGATATGTACTTGGTCTAGGTTGGACGTTTGTCTACTCTGAACTTATTGCTGTGCTTACGTCCCTTTTCATGACAATTCTTTAGGGATACTGTACTGATACTGTAATGATATTGTTCCTTTATTTCTTCCTGTATGTGTTCTGTGTTTCTTACTGCTGCATTGCCACTGGCAACTGCATTTCCCACGGGATCAATAGAGGGAGTACTGTATCTATCTGGCTACACATGAAGACAGGAAATACACTAGAACATACTTGACTTCAGAATAAAGGAACAGATTCAGAGATTTTTATTTTACAGCAAATTGCCCAATTATATTGATCATGATGACAGCTGCACGATAATTAATTAAATTTGTGCTGCATGGACTCATAAAAAAGCCTTCAGAAATCTCTCAGCTGGAAAGGTGAGTTCTTTGTGGTAATCACTCCAAGACGTGTCTTTTTATTAACAGAGGAAGAGTGAGTTCCTGATGTGAACATAACATGCCACTCGACTCAAGTCATGTCCAGTACACTGCTTTGCTATTACCGTACTTTATTGTCACACAAGTAACTCACATTCAAGGGCAAACTAATGACCTGTGTTTAGTGCAGATCAAATTTCTAAGTCTATCAGTTTTGTTATATTCCTGATTGACTGCAACATACAGTATATAAAAAGCACAAAGAATATAAAACTCTCTTCTTCAAAACTTGTCCTGTGTTTCGTTTAAAAAAGATCATAACATCTTAAACTTGAAAGCATTTTCCGCCGGTGTGGGCAGCAACTTGCAACAAAGTTTGAGTCACGCATCAAGCTTGATTTTAAACAAACAACTCCATGAAAACCGGGAAAGCATGAGTCCGTCATTTCAGATTTTAAGAAGTGCCACGCTATGAACTGAAAATAATATCTAACATACAGTATAACATTATAACAAAAGTCTAATATCTCTCCCCAAGTCATGGAGAACTCCCTTTGGCTTAGTGGTTAAGATGTTGGTTTTCCACGTGTGACACAAGTTTGAATCCCAGGCATTACATATAGCAACACGTTTTTTCAGAAAGCTTGTTTGTTTAATCATTTATTCAAAAGTCACAGCACTCCATCTTTAACACCTAAGAGACCACATACATGTACATTTATTTTTCCAACAATATATTTATTTTCCTTTTTCCGCACAAATTAAATCACAAACCACTGTGTAATACTTGGTTTGTCTGGCCTCTTCCAGGTCAATGCTAATTATGCTATCACTCTCTTAGCTTGTAAAAGACATACAACCACATGTACATTTAGTGGCAACTAACTACATTTTTCATGAAGCATGGCTCACACCAAATTCTGGCTGAAAACTGGTCGTTACATAATCAATGTTTCACTTTTCCTTCACTGAAGGTGTATATGTAATCTATGAGAGTGGGATTTGTTGATAAAGAATTTGATGAGACAAGAAATTGAATATTTCGTGGGTGAAATTATGCTTGAGATCATTGCAACACTGAACACATGAAGGACAGCTAGACTACAAATTGCTGCTTCAAAATAAAAAAACAAGCCATACCTGCTTCAATGCCGTTTCTAACCATTTCTAATGATTTTAAAGTAACTTAGTACATTTAATCAATACTGTACTTAAGTACAATTTTAGATTTTAGATTTTTACCATTTTTACAATATAAATTGGGGGTCCCAGAGATACAAATGCCATTAAATGGGAGTCTGTAGCCTAATGCATGTCAAACTGGGGGTCCTTGAAAATCTTCTCTTATGGGGTCTCTGGCATATATTATTTTCAAATGGGGGTCCGTTGGCTAATAAGTGTCAATTTGGGGGTCCTTGACATGAAAAAGTTTGGGAACCACTGCTTTAAATCCCTATTACAAACCCTCCCACGCACTCAGATCAGCCAACACAGGGAAGCTGGAAGTCCCTTCACTAAAAGCACCCGGGTCAACGCTCCACACGTCCCAAACTCTTTCTCCTTTCATGGAATGCACTTCCCATTACAATCAGAGAGTGAGACTCACTCCCAATCTTCTGCCATAGTCTGAAAACCCAGGGTGGTGGTGGTGTGTGGGGGGTGTAGTCATGTATTGGCCCGGCTGCGTGTCTTCCCTGATGTTCAGGACAGTAGACAGCGAGGCGGAGGCCCAAACAAATGCCTGCATGCTAAGAAGAGGTGGGTTGTTTGACCAGGGCTGTGTGGACGCCATGGTTACGCAACAGCGCTTGTCATAGTCACACCGATGATGTAACTCTGGTTCCACAGAAACTTATAGGTGGAAGTTATGAGACGAGCGTTAATGGTTCAAGGCTTTAGTTCCAGATGTGTATCTGGATTGCGAGATTTTGAGACAAAAACAAAATGTCTGTGTGTGTGCAGCCTAATGGGCTGGCTCTGAAATGAGCCCAGACTGGGTTTGGGTGCTCCGATTATATAATAATATGGAAGATATGACCAGGGTTCAATTTGACACGCACGCACGAGCACACGCACACGCACACGCACACACACGCACACACACACACACACACACACACACACACACACACACACACACACACACACACACACACACACACACACACACTTGATGAGTACAGTCTAACCAACTACAAATTAATGTTGGTATACTGCAGAGGGTGAAGGGGCTGCATACGAGCAATCCCCTGCAGGTCCCCTCCCCTGCCCTTCCCCTCAGCTGCGGTTGCATTTTCATTATTGAGATAGTCATTTCGCTAATGACTTCCAGACTCGCGTTTTTCCTCCACAGGTGCTGATGAGATGTAGAGTTGCAGAAAGACATGGCAGCATCTCCTGAGCTTAGGACGTGGAAAATAGCTAGCGTGTTCATTTCAAGACTATTATATAAAAGAAATGTTTAGAGTCACACAGACCAAACTAAAGTTATAGATACAGTATGAGGGGATGTACACATATAGGCAACATAACCTTGAGCTTAAAGAGAATCTATATATGGCTCAAGTCACCCAATGTTTTTGAGGGGCGCTATAGGCACCGCTATAGCCCCACCCAACATCTGGCAGCCAAGTCTATCGACTTTTTAATGTTTGTTTAGAGCACTTTAAACAAACATTACCGCAGGCGGCCCTCACTTCACACAAGTGTGATTTTTTAGGGGTACTAGCCTGTCCTATATTCAGCTAGTGTAGATTTCCGTCTTACACAAACATTAAATTCCCATTGACATTGAATGGAGAATGTACGTCATAATGTGGACGAGCAAATCGGCTATTTTTGTCCTACACAAATTCCCATTGACAATGAATGGATGATGTACGATGATAAGAGCGCCCCTCACTTCAAGATTCTGATTTTTTTTAATCCAGATAGGTGCACGACTACAATGGGCAGGCAAGAGTGTGTGTGTGTGTGAGAGAGAGAGAGAGAGAGAGAGAGAGAGAGAGAGAGAGAGAGAGAGAGAGAGAGAGAAGAGAGAGAAGGAGGGAGAGACAAGAGAGAGAGAGAGAGAGAGAGAGAGAGAGAGAGAGAGAGAGAGAGAGAGAGAGAGAGAGAGAGAGAGAGAGAGAGAGAGAGAGACACAGACATAGAGGGAGAGGGGTACAGAGAGATAGTGAGAGAGAAAGAGAGACAAGAAAGATAGACACAGGTAGAGAGACACAGAAAGAGAGGGAGGTGAGCGAGAGGGAGAGAGAGAGAAGGAGAGAGGAAGGGAAAGAGAGATGCAGAAAGAGAGGGAGAGAGACAAATGTAGAGAGAGGGGGAGACTAACAGAGAGGCGAGAGAGAGAGAGAGAGAGTGCTGCTCCGCTGAGCTCAGAGGGGAGGAGCTCTGGCCTTGGGTCTCTGGGCACAGGAGGTGCTACAACTCTGAAGTTCCTTTAGAATGCTTCCTGTGATCTGACACATCACAGCGTACTCCACCTGTATACAGCAGAGCTCCATGTTCAGGTTGTCTCCCGGGTCACACGTCTGCAGTAAAGCTCCTGTCCTCTCCACTTAACCCCTAGAATTGAGCAAAAGTTTCACAATGTGTCGCTCCGCATCACTGTTTGTTGTTTGACAAAGTATTTCAATTAACCGCTTTCTTAAAAATATGAATCCAATCCACTTTATTTATAAATCACATTTTACAACTCAAAGTTACAAAGTGCTGTACCTACAGAAAAACTAAATACGCTGTAGCTACATCCAGAAAACAGCAGCAATAAACCAACAGAAAACGGAGACACAAAACATGGACCATAGAAAAGGGGGTTAAAAGCCAATTAAGGTATGAATGTGAATGTAGCTTTTTAGGCCTATGCAGATGTCAAAGAATTACCGACCAATTTATGCAGCTGCACAGAACAAATCACAACAGAAATGAAGAATGCTCACATTGGTTCTCAGCAGCAAAACGGTTTAATATATTGGTGTTGGCCCAGTTCTGAACACAAGCATCCTTCCAGTGGCAGACAGGATTAGCCGAGTCAAGCAGATTGTCAACGAGAGCTGCAGAGAATCTATTGCTCCTGTGACGCAAGAACGGACTCATTGAAAACACTCTGGAGGAATGAAGCACTTAGCAGGAATGATATGTTCTGAGGAGTCCGCGACAGAACGTCCTGCTCGTTATTGAATCCAGCTTTTAGACGAGTCTGATCAGGAACTAAGATATACAGTGTGATGGATGTCAGTGCATTCAGGACCAGACTGAGACAAAAGACAAAAATCACTAAGAGGGAATATTGCGTTTCAAGCTTACTTCAGTGATCAACAAACATTTTCAGGTCAAGGTCAAGGACCACCAGATTAGTATTTGACCTTCGGATAATACTGTAGGCCAGGGGTGGGCAACTGATGGATAATTTGGAATTATTAACATTTAATTGTTTGTGGATGGAAGTTTACAGGTTCTTCATAACTTATGCCCTGTGTCCCACCGATTTTAATTCTCCCCCAGCCAGCGTGTATAGATAAAGAATTGTTTTCTCCTGTTTGCCAAAACACCCAGCGTGTCTGTGAAAACATGTTTTTCTGACCTAGCTAGGTAGACATTCTGTCTCCCTCGCTCTCCTATTTACGTCTTAAAAACGTTATACTAGTCGGCACGGCCATACGTCCCAGCTAAAGGTGGTGCTATAATTCACTTTCTGGTAACCTCTGAACTCAAATTGAACACTTCCCCGTGTCAAAGGGATGTTATGAGTTATGCTTTAAATTGTTGTCACTGATGATGTGTCAGTGAGAGATATTTTCAACGCTGTACGGACATACTATCATTTCTCTCCCGATATAATGGATAATATATCAAATGGAAAATCCTACGCTGACTGCTTGTGGACTCCTCCTTGTGTCTGTGTCAAAATCCTTCTAAGTGTGCATCCGAGAGACCAATATCTGGTCAAAATCCTTCTAGCTGCCGGAAAGAAAGCAATCACAAAAAATTGGCTCAAGACTGACATACCAGGCTATAAACAATGGCGAGCCATCATGGACAATATTAAAGACATGGAAAAGTTGACATTCAAGATAAGAATAAGAGTAGACCTCTATGAAAAAAGATGGGAAAAGTGGTCGTTGTATAAATGGACAAGAGGTGAAACATAGTAGAATGATGGAAAGGAAAAGTTAAAAGGTTTTCCCAAAGTAAGGTTCTAATTGTATTTTATTTATTCTGTAACTTCATTTGTATGATCCGTTTGTTTTATTTTACGTCTTATTTTATTTGTTTTTGATTTCTATGTCTATGTGGTCGTTGTGAAGATGTTGTTGTTTCTGTTTGTTTGATTATGTGTCTGTAAAAACCCTGAATAAAAACAATAGAAAATCCTTCTAAGGTATTCTGGTATACTCTGAAATACTTTTACTTTTACTCTTTAAGTATTGTAGTTTTCCCTCTAAAGCATTTTTCCTTAAAAGGTTATTAATATAGGATTACAGTTTTTATAAGTTTAACATTATAACATGGTTTAAAAGGTTTATAGCCGTTTTTGGCAAGGCTGGTACAATAGGTACCTTTGACTTGAGTAGTTTTACTCTATTACATTCTTACAGTCCTCCCTTCCCCAACGGAGCTAGACATTAAAGTGTTGGGATATTAATATAAGATTTAAATATGTATCCTTGAATATACATAACAGCAACTTTGATGATGGAGAGGGCAACTATACTGTATATTTCCACACTCACTCCAGATGGCCACATTACATATGCCTTCGGGCAGAAACCTCCGTATTTTAACTTTTTTTTAAATAAATCTTCATTCTGTCACACAAAAGTAACAAAAATAGCCGATATTACGATAACTGTTATACTTATCGTTATGAACTTCATTGGACATAAAAAAAGACGATGCATTTTTAAATATAGTCATTAATTAAGCTACAAATATAGACTGAAGTAATTAAAGCCGGTTATGTTTGCATGTTTGGAACTGTAATAGCTGAAATCACCAACTGCAATCGTAGGTCGCAGATTACTATGAAAATCTCCAAAACATGTCAGTCCGTCCGTCCGTCCATCATGCCTCGTGACACGCTCCATATATGGCCGTCTCCATATATGAAGATCACTGACCTCATCAAACCCTGGATAGCCATACATGGAGAAGACTGGATCATCACCTAGATTTGCATATAGCCGGCCAGAAACTCTACATCTGACCTCAAACCCTTAGATCTCCATATGTGCAGGAGCTGAACTGTTCTGACATTCCATTATTGATCCTACCCCACCCGTCCTTCCTCTTCGATGTCCCCCTTTTGACTGATACCTGTCCATTCAAACTCTAGACGGTCCCGTCCCAAAGTTATTTGCGCAGCCAACCCCGGCAGCCGGCGAAAACTAGAGTTCTCAACAGGCCCGGAAATGAAGGCCCGGCCGTACCTGGGCCCTAACTGGGCTGGCCCGGCCCCGAGGCCCCCACCTGGCCTTACTAATTAGCACACATTTTACGCCCTACCCAGCCCGAAACTTTGAGGGGAAAAAGGGTCCATATGGTATGGGCATTGCCAGACCTGTTGTTTCAGCGCGACCTTACTGGTATATCAGTATATTCGGATATTAACCAGCATTAAGTGAAGCTGGGGGCCGCCAGTTACCCATGTATGCTGTAGGGCCAGGCCCTTGGATGATACATGGGGTCATCGGGGACACAAGTGTCAAGTGTTAGGCTAACTTGTAATACAATCACTTTTCATAATGTAATAACTTTATGTATACAGCTGCCTTCTGTCCACTTATAAACAATATTAATCACAATGCATCATTCCTTCTTTTTTTTTTTAGGAGGGGAGGAGTGACATTTTATTTACTTATTTTATAACGAAGGGCAGAAACAGTATGAAACAAATCTGTAGCAACAAGAGTATAATAAACAATAGCAACATCATGCTTTTTCTTCGAGCCATAACATCCACAAAGACGGTGGAGCTGACCTTAACAGATGCAGACAATTGTTCATCTCTGTAAACATTATTAGAGAAGAGACAATAAATTGCCTTTGAGAGGGAATAAAGTTAATCATAAAAACCACTGGAACGTTGGAGCGTTGAAATGTCTGAGAATGAGGTTTAGGTTAGTAGACTAAACCAATGAGCCGCAGTGGAGCACAGCTGTGATCTTTGAACAAATCTGCAGTTATTCAATCGAATGTGCTGTAATTTTAATGTTATTTAGATTTTATTTTTTTAAGTTACGAACCACAACCTTTTGAATGAATATAAAGCGCGATATTTTGGACCAATCTGTATGTTAGAGAACTATATGTTATGAAATGCCAAGGGATAATGTACAGTATGACTGAGTGGTCGTTAATCAGCCTTATTACACGGCCCTACTTTAATACATAAATTAATAAATTGACCCATAGCGCAACAAAACAAGGTATTTCCTGTGTCGCGCTGGCCGGCGTCTGCCCAGCTGCAGCACAGTCTCCTTGCAGGCCGTCTTTTGGGGAACCCTGAGCTACAGTACGGCCAGTCCATCCGCTGTGGTTGCATTTAGTCTCCCTGGTCTTCTGTTGAGATTTGTGCTGAGGTGGTTAACAATTAGCATAACATGAATATGTCCCTATTTATTTTTACGAGTAAATCTTTAGGATACTTTTGGGAAAGTATGAAAATTGAAAGTGAGGTTGAAAGTGGTTAAGAGGTTTCAAAAACCTGGATATTTTTACTATAAACTGGCCCCACACAATGGGAACTGGCAACTAGTGTTACGCACTCCTGTTTCAACCTCGTTTCTTTTCCGCTAACACTGTAGATCTTTTGTTGATTTATCAGAGTGCTGAGCACTCAAATGTTTATGCCTTGTAACCTGGATGACGCCGCACGCTCCTAATCTGTATTTCCGTCATCTAGAACAGTCCAGAACTCTTTGTGAAGCAGAGTAGAAGGCACTGATCTCACTGCCTGAGTGCCTGGACGGAGAACCTGTCTGCACTTCAGTCTGAGAATAGTCTATCACAGAGACAAGATGAGATAGCGTCTGTCGGATGGAAACCCCATAATTATGTCCAAAACTGTTACTTTTCCGCATTCAAATATAATAAAAATAGCTAAAATAGAAGATCGACAAGCTTTCGTTTCACGTCGCGCTTTGAGTCGGGTTTCAAGCCGTGTTTCTGGCTTGTAGATCTGCTATATACTTTTGTGTGATGCTGTAGTAGTAGTGAATACGGAGATAAGAGCAGCAGCGATATAAGACCTGCACCTACTGTACAAATTCAGTCGCCAAAGGCAGCAGTGTTTATAAGATACAGTTGCGAAAGTAGGCCTACTGTAAATACGGCCACATTTTGTAATGACTATAATAACCATTATCATTTCTTACAGCAGTGGTTCTCAACCTTTTTTTCCCCAATTTCTTTCAAGGACCACCAACAACAAATGGTTGCACTACACTTGGAGAATTATCTCACATTAGAAGAAATACTGCAGATCTCGTCCATGAGATCAAATGATCACATAATAAATATCAATTCACAGATAAACATTTGCCTAATATGAAGTCATTAAATCTCTTAAAATGTCAGACATTTAAAATTTGCCGCTCTTAGCCACATATGATAAAGGAGTTTTTGCAAGATTGGTAAATAACAAACATGCAACATTCAGTACAGAAAACTGATAGCCTACTGTAGGCAGCTCCCCTGCAACAGCTGCACATACTATTCTCGTAAAAGATGTGAACAATAACATAAAAACTATTGAAGAAAGCGTTCCAGGCACGCGCACACGCACGCGCACACACGCACACACACACACACACACACACACACACACACACACACACTTTTATGGGGGAAAATGAACGCTTCAACGCTATTTTCCCCTCATTTGAAATGCTGCCTGTGTGACTCAACTGTCCTTTTGTCTGCTGTCATTTTGTCTTCAAATGTTTATTGCCTCAATTAGTTTTCACCTTGGAATTTGGTCCACGTGTACTACCTACAGTATGCAATCAATGAAGGTTTGGGACTAGTGCTTCATGTATGCTCTACGACAGACAACGTATCCCATCTGAAACATGTTGAGCTTCTACATCGGCTGTTTTCGGTATGTGAAACCGCTGCACGGTGAAGCATAAATCAAGCTTCTCATTATCTTGTTAAATAACCTATTGCATGTGTAAGTGGTATGTGCTTCAGTCAAAAGCAGAAGGATATGTCAGTTCGTGACATGTACATAAACATTCCATATCCCCTTTCCTTAATTCTATACTGAGCCTGCATGACAACAAAAGATCGAGCATAAATCTTCATCACTAAATCTTTTGGGAGTCATGAAGGGACACGCGCCTCATGATGTATATATTCTTTGGTGTATATATTTCTTGTTCATGAAGGGGGTGGGCGGAGAGAGGTTTGAGCCATAACAGTTCTGAACCCATTAGCCTACAGAGGTCCCCTCTGGCGTACCCAAGAAATCCATGAATTACTTATAAGACATGGATTCACGTATGGAGAACTGGGATGACTGGAACTTGGAAGCGACGATGGAGGGCTTGTCTGAGGACGACCTAGAGCAAATCAAATAATTACTAGACCTCACACCTGCTACAACTCATTTAATTAGGCTAAGGTGGGTTGGCTCAGGGTAAAGGACGACAGCCTGGTTTTAGAGATACTCAAGGGACGATTAGATGCACGTTTAACATCTAGATGGAACACCAGGGAACGATCTCTGTTGCTCTGTTCAGAGCTGCAATATCATTTTTGAACTTTTAACACCAAGAACCTTGGAGGCGGACAAAGTTCTCCATCAATCGTCCCGTCTTCTTGTCAAAGATATGGTGTAGAGGGAAAATAAAGATGAATGCCTAATATGAAGCCCTGTGGGAATCCGGGCAAGGAAGTATATAGTTTAAGTTATGACTCTCAGTAACAGGACGTCAGTAAATTCACTTCATTATATAAAGACAAGGGTATGAGTGCCAAATAATGCTTTAAAGTGGAAGGGCAGTATTCCTGGAAGGTTTGGGGGGGCCCACCTCCTCAAAAAACCTCTTTTAAACATACAGTATTTGAACTTTTCCAGAAAATACCTTGGTGGCCATGACTGGTCTTGGAGATGCTACTAGGAAATACAGCTCAACAGCTGGAGAAACAAGATAAGATAGAGCCTGTGCTATCTTATCACACACAACACAACACAACCACACACACACACACACTAAACACCAACAATAATATGACTTATCAAGCAGTCCATAAGCGGAAATGGAGGAAGAATATGACAACATAAATTTACTCTGCAGACAATTTATGACTGCAATTTATGAATGTTTCGTTCCACTAAAACATCTTTGCTCACGGGAACACTAAAACCCACAGTGACACCCTGCCAGTAGCCTACATACCCATCTTTACTGCATAAGCAAAACATACAAGCAAATAAACAACAACAGAAAAAACATATTCTGATTGGCATAATCGGACAGAATCCTTATATGCACACATGCTTATCCTGAAGTTCAGCCATCTCTCTCTTGTACATTATGATCGGTTCCTGTCTTCTTGGGAAGGAAATCTGGTCAGCATAAATCATACACATTTGCAGCTGCGTTTTGTCTGACCTATACGGCACTCCAAATTTGTGCCTGTTTTGGGCCGAGATAACTCTCAGCGTTGACATTGGCGTCGGTATAAATTGATACTGCATAATTCAAGCGCAGATAAAATAGGTCAAATGGATCTTGTTATTATTGTTTGAGGCTGAAATCTGGAATCTTGTCAGTGAATATACAGTAGTAACATGATTCCAACCTCTGTGGCTGAAATCCAAGTAAAACATCCATGCCTTCTGTGCAGTATGCAAGTAAAAAGAAAATGTAATTCCTTTTTGGATTATACAAAGAGTAGCACTAGGCCTATCATAATATTTTTTATCCCAGGCCACGTCCACATGGAATCGTCTGAAGTTCACATGAAAAGACCATGCACTGAAAACACCACACAACCACTGAAAACGCCTGGAAGTGGTGCTGTAAAGCTGCCATAAAGCAGCATGCGCAAGTGCATTTGATTGATTGAAATATTTATTAACAGTTTGCAGAATTACAATACATTTCAAGCACAAACTCAATACAAAGACTGTTAACTGTGAGTGGACGATCCAATAAAGCATTACACTTGTTTACAAGAGGGTCCAGCATGTTCAAATCATCAAAACATTTAGAGACGTACAAATAGACACTTCTATATAGCCAAAGAACAGATCAGGAATTCATCATAAAGGAGGAAAAAAAGGGAAAAGAAACATGGGGAAAAAAGGGTGGGTGGTGGCCCAGGCGGTGGCGTAACCGTCTGGGCACCCGACTGCTAATCCAGTCGCAGTGTGCCGCGGGTTCGACTACCGAGCCCGACACGGCCTTTACTGCATGTAGTCCAGTACCTGCCTGTAGACCCTATCGCAATTTGGTGTTGGGGGAATTTCTCACTTGAACTAAGTCAATGGGTCCCTAGACATGAAAGATCAATGAGGTGCTTGTCCGCCATAGTGCCACGAATGGCGCAATGGCCACATCAAAAATGGCCGCCATCGGCTATGATGAAAATCCAACCTTTTTGTTTTTTAGTGTTTAAGCACATGTAATACATTCATTTTGACTAATTGTGGTGTGTGGAATTCATTTCTGATATTGTTTTGATGATTTGGGGTGATTTTGACCTTGAAAGGTCATAGTCAAGGTCATTTTGCTATTCCACAGACCTTGGCCATAACTTGTCCATTTTTAGGAGTAAGAACAGGAACAATAAGTCTATTTCAACTAAATCTGACTCTTAAAATTAATTTCTGATATTGTTTTGACCATTAGGGATCATCCTGTCATTGAATTATTGATGTTAATGTCATTTTTCAATAATTCGATTATGATTCTTTAGTCGCTTTTACTATATATTTTCATGATTTGTTTTCTTTACATAAACAAAATACATGGGCATGAGAAAAACAACAACAGCACCATATGTGCTGTGTGAATAAGCCCATTGTACAAAATACTCTGTCCATGGCCCAAATGAGCCAATTCATTGCTATGGCAACCCCATAGTGGAGGTAAGTCAATATATCATAAGAATCGTTCACTTGATGGTACAAGCACCAAATTTGGTACACAAGTGCTTCAGAACCTACTCTCTCAGAAAAGTACGTTGTCCACTTGAAAAAACGAAATGGCCACCATTTTTCAAGATGGCCGCCAAATGAAAAGGGCCTTTTGTGGCAGTTCTGGACAACCGTGGGTCCGACCAACTCGAGACTGGGCACTGCACTCCCTGTGTGTGTGTGGAACGTGTGTGTCGAATTCGGTGAAGTCGGTGGGGCAAACGGTTCTCGGGTTACATGGATTACAGATGTACAGACACACACAGACTTGAATATATGTCAATGGGCAATGCCCATTGGGTTTTTTTTTTAGATGATGGGTAAGAAGAGAGAGATGTGATGTCAGGTGGTGTGGGCTAAGAAGTTGTCAGGGCTAAGATAAAGTATATGAGATGTACAGTAAGTGCAAAGAGAGATGGTGAGGGAGGGAGAAAATGATTTGTACCAATTGACCAAACAGTAGACAGTAGTGTATCACGTTAAGGTGAGTATAGAGATGGAAATGTTCTAGCAAGTGAAGCCAGTGTATTGAGAATATGGGACATATGTGTCAGGAGTTATTTGTGACAGAAGGCTACCAGTGAGAGGGAAGATGTATACGATGGTAGTGAGACCAGCCATGCCGTACGGTTGGAAACGGTGGCACTGATGAAAAGGAGGCACAGCTGGAGGTGGCAGAATTAAGGATGCTATGGTTCTCATTAGGAGTGAAAAGGAAGGACATTATCAGAAATGACTGAATTAGAGGATCAGCCCAGGTTAGAAGGTTTGGGGATAAAGCAAGAGAGGTGAGGTTGAGATGGTTTAGACATGTGAAAAGGAGGGATGAGGGTACATTGGGAGAAGGATGCTGAAGATGTAGCTGCCAGGTAAGAGGATGGCCAAAGACAAGGTTTAAGGATGCTGTGAGAGATGACATGAAGGTGGCAGGTCACAGAGGAAGATGTAGAAAACAAAACCAAAAGGGGTCCTCCCCTTTTCCCTGTGCGTGCACACACACACACACACACACACACACACACACACACACACACACACACACACACACACACGGTACTCTACAGTACACTACAGTATGTTACAGTACAGTATGGTAAAGTACAGTAACGTGCGGTACGGCATGGTACAGTATGATACCATAAGGTATGGTACAGTACAGTATGATGCCGTACAGTACAGTAAGGTACAGTATGATACCATACAGTAAGGTACAGTATGGTACAGTATGGTACCATGCAGTACGGTACACTACAGTACAGTATTGTACAGTATGATACCATACAGTAAGGTACAGTATGGTACCATGCAGTACGGTACAGTACAGTACAGTATTGTACAGTATGATACCATACAGTAAGGTACGGTACGGTATGGTATCATACTGTACCTTACTGTACTGTACGGCATCATACTGTACTGTACCATACCTTATGGTATCATACTGTACCATGCCGTACCGCACGTTACTGTACTTTACAATACTGTACTGTAACATACTGTAGTGTACTGTACAGTACCGTGTGTGTGTGTGTGTGTGTGTGTGTGTGTGTGTGTGTGCACGCACAGGGAAAAGGGGAGGACCCCTTTTGGTTTTGTTTTCTACATCTTCCTCTGTGACCTGCCACCTTCATGTCATCTCTCACAGCATCCTTAAACCTCGTCTTTGGCCATCCTCTTACCTGGCAGCTACATCTTCAGCATCCTTCTCCCAATGTACCCTCATCCCTCCTTTTCACATGTCTAAACCATCTCAACCTCACCTCTCTTGCTTTATCCCCAAACCTTCTAACCTGGGCTGATCCTCTAATTTAGTCATTTCTGATCAAGTCCTTCCTTTTCACTCCTAATGAGAAGCATAGCATCCTTAATTCTGCCACCTCCAGCTGTGCCTCCTTTTCATCAGTGCCACCGTTTCCAACCGTACGGCAAATAACTCCTGACACATATGTCCCATATTCTCAATACACTGGCTTCACTTGCTAGAACATTTCCATCTCTATACTCACCTTAACCTGTTACACTACTGTCTACTGTTTGGTCAATTGGTACAAATAATTTTCTCCCTCCCTCACCATCTCTCTTTGCACTTACTGTACATCTCATATACTTTATCTTAGCCCTGACCACTTCTTAGCCCACACCACCTGACATCACATCTCTCTCTTCTTACCCATCATCTAAAAAAACCCCCAATGGGCATTGCCCATTGACATATATTCAAGTCTGTGTGTGTCTGTACATCTGTAATCCATGTAACCCGAGAACCGTTTGCCCCACTGACTTCACCGAATTCGACACACACGTTCCACACACACACAGGGAGTGCAGTGCCCGGTCTCGAGTTGGTCGGACCCACGGTTGTCCAGAACTGCCACAAAAGGCCCTTTTCATTTGGCGGCCATCTTTGGCGGCCACCTTTTCCCTGTGCGTGCACACACACACACACACACACACACACACACACACACACACACACACACACACACGGTACTCTACAGTACACTACAGTATGTTACAGTACAGTATGGTAAAGTACAGTAACGTGCGGTACGGCATGGTACAGTATGATACCATAAGGTATGGTACAGTACAGTATGATGCCGTACAGTACAGTAAGGTACAGTATGATACCATACAGTAAGGTACAGTATGGTACAGTATGGTACCATGCAGTACGGTACACTACAGTACAGTATTGTACAGTATGATACCATACAGTAAGGTACAGTATGGTACAGTATGGTACCATGCAGTACGGTACAGTACAGTACAGTATTGTACAGTATGATACCATACAGTAAGGTACGGTACGGTATGGTATCATACTGTACCTTACTGTACTGTACGGCATCATACTGTACTGTACCATACCTTATGGTATCATACTGTACCATGCCGTACCGCACGTTACTGTACTTTACAATACTGTACTGTAACATACTGTAGTGTACTGTACAGTACCGTGTGTGTGTGTGTGTGTGTGTGTGTGTGTGTGTGCACGCACAGGGAAAAGGGGAGGACCCCTTTTGGTTTTGTTTTCTACATCTTCCTCTGTGACCTGCCACCTTCATGTCATCTCTCACAGCATCCTTAAACCTCGTCTTTGGCCATCCTCTTACCTGGCAGCTACATCTTCAGCATCCTTCTCCCAATGTACCCTCATCCCTCCTTTTCACATGTCTAAACCATCTCAACCTCACCTCTCTTGCTTTATCCCCAAACCTTCTAACCTGGGCTGATCCTCTAATTTAGTCATTTCTGATCAAGTCCTTCCTTTTCACTCCTAATGAGAAGCATAGCATCCTTAATTCTGCCACCTCCAGCTGTGCCTCCTTTTCATCAGTGCCACCGTTTCCAACCGTACGGCAAATAACTCCTGACACATATGTCCCATATTCTCAATACACTGGCTTCACTTGCTAGAACATTTCCATCTCTATACTCACCTTAACCTGTTACACTACTGTCTACTGTTTGGTCAATTGGTACAAATAATTTTCTCCCTCCCTCACCATCTCTCTTTGCACTTACTGTACATCTCATATACTTTATCTTAGCCCTGACCACTTCTTAGCCCACACCACCTGACATCACATCTCTCTCTTCTTACCCATCATCTAAAAAAAACCCCAATGGGCATTGCCCATTGACATATATTCAAGTCTGTGTGTGTCTGTACATCTGTAATCCATGTAACCCGAGAACCGTTTGCCCCACTGACTTCACCGAATTCGACACACACGTTCCACACACACACAGGGAGTGCAGTGCCCGGTCTCGAGTTGGTCGGACCCACGGTTGTCCAGAACTGCCACAAAAGGCCCTTTTCATTTGGCGGCCATCTTGAAAAATGGTGGCCATTTAGTTTTTTCAAGTGGACAACGTACTTTTCTGAGAGAGTAGGTTCTGAAGCACTTGTGTACCAAATTTGGTGCTTGTACCATCAAGTGAACGATTCTTATGATATATTGACTTACCTCCACTATGGGGTTGCCATAGCAATGAATTGGCTCATTTGGGCCATGGACAGAGTCTTTTGTACAATGGGCTTATTCACACAGCACATATGGTGCTGTTGTTGTTTTGCTCATGCCCATGTATTTTGTTTATGTAAAGAAAACAAATCATGAAAATATATAGTAAAAGCGACTAAAGAATCATAATCGAATTATTGAAAAATGACATTAACATCAATAATTCAATGACAGGATGATCCCTAATGGTCAAAACAATATCAGAAATTAATTTTTAGAGTCAGATTTAGTTGAAATAGACTTATTGTTCCTGTTCTTACTCCTAAAAATGGACAAGTTATGGCCAAGGTCTGTGGAATAGCAAAATGACCTTGACTATGACCTTTCAAGGTCAAAATCACCCCAAATCATCAAAACAATATCAGAAATGAATTCCACACACCACAATTAGTCAAAATGAATGTATTACATGTGCTTAAACACTAAAAAACAAAAAGGTTGGATTTTCATCATAGCCGATGGCGGCCATTTTTGATGTGGCCATTGCGCCATTCGTGGCACTATGGCGGACAAGCACCTCATTGATCTTTCATGTCTAGGGACCCATTGACTTAGTTCAAGTGAGAAATTCCCCCAACACCAAATTGCGATAGGGTCTACAGGCAGGTACTGGACTAATGTCTTCCCCCATCTCTCTCCCGTGTCCTGTCAGCCTACTGTCTGTCCCTTCAAAAAACCAATAAAAGGCGTAAGCCGCAAAACAATATCTTAAAAAAAAAAAAAAGAGTGGGTGGTGGGGGGGATTCAGATACAACTCATGCGATGTAAACAATACTAAACAGAGAATGTTGTTCCCCATGTCCACTTGTTGCCGGCCGTGGTCGTATAGGAGCAGTATTATGTTGCTGTAAAAGCCCCATCGTGCTCAGTAGCTTCTGTAGCACGAAGGGCATCATCGGTTCAGGAAAGACGCGTATTTGTTGTACACTCGCAGGCGCAGGGGTTGCGTCTTCAGATTTGTTCACTCTGGGCCCCGGTTTAAAACACAATCCCTGGGGGATCGTGAGGCCTGTGCCAGTCAAATGCGTGAAATATACCAAAGTAGAAGAAGAGATCCTCTGCAACCAGGAAGTGCAGCCCCCCCCCCAGCTCACTGTGTCCACACACAGTGTAGGCAGCCCCCCTCCCCCCCCCCCCCCAGCTCACTGTGTCCACACACAGTGTAGGCAGCGGAGGAAACGTAATGGAGGAGTTTTCGACCGTGCGATGTAAGAACAGAGAATAATAACCTTCCAAAAACTGGATGGTTTTGGCTCATTTTGAGCAGAAAAAGGAGTAATAAGAGCGCACCCGCGTGCACGTCAGATCCATATTATAGGACTGATTCACACCTACATCCGTTCCTGCACACTTTAGATCATCTAATACGGTTGCCTGGTCGCCGATGGCCATGATTCACGTTGCCCGAGATTCAACAGCGCACCCGGGTACACTTGCATAACACACTTTAATCCTCCAGGTGGCGGTGTGCTTGATGGCTGGCGCGCACGGACACCGACCATCAACTCTGCGACATTGTCATTGTCCCGGGGACGGTTGGGCGATCCGCTCCCGGCAACGGTATAGGCATCATTCACACTACCACAACATCTGCCAAGTGGTCCCGAGTGCGCACCCGGGACCATAGTGTGAATCGCCCCTTAAAACACCCTAGCCAACGGTCCAAGCATCCTGGACTCTTCTCCCTCCTGTCTCCCAAGCCGAGGAATGACCCCCCCCCCCCCCCCCTCACCCCTCCCTCCTGTAAGGACTGCAGACTCACTCCCTAACTTCCGCGTTGTATGCTTTCTTGTGACCTATTTTTCTGATAGATGCTAATCATACTATGCATTATTGGTTGCTTGTTCACACAGATTTATTTCAATTACATGTCTAGATTTGATGTTTACCTGCTATCCTAGTTACTTATAGTGTAGCGCTATATTGTTTTCTTTGTACATGACATTTTTACCCAGTCACTTGTTGACCAGGGTTCATGCTATTTTACTTTGATCAAAGTCAGCTATACAAGGCATATCACAGACAGAGCATTCAATAACCTTAACCTTTGTTGAGTGCTTTCAGTAGTCTTACAGTATAGGGGCAGTTACATTTTACCTATTGCAGGGGGAAAAGATTAAGAGGCCTAGTAGACTCAACAATGTATATGATGTTTAAGTGGTTAAACACACAGTACAGGGGGGGGCTGAAACAACATGGGAGTGCAGGGTAATGACAGTATCTCTCACCGCCACAGAGAGAGCAGCAGTAGCATTGTGTATCTGGCATGCAGCCACGGGGTTGCGCCCAGTTGATGTCATGTTGTGTTGTGCTGCTGAAGACCCATGTGGGCTGCTAAACCTAAACACAGGACAGCAGGATAAAATTACGCAATGGCTGTTGGAAAAAAAACCCCAACCCTAACAAATCAAGAATACAAATATAACAATGACAGGGGACACTTTTTGACAATCACTCTTTCTTTGTGGGATGACAACTTTTTATTAGCAAAGAAACTGCAATCAGTTTACAAGCCCACAGACTAAACGGGAACTCTGGAATAAATCTTGCAGCCCAAGATTGAATTATTGTAGCCGGCTTTCCTCTCTCCCTCAGGAGGCCTTGCCTTTTGCCAGGCCGTTTGTAAAAAAGAATGTGTTCTTAACCCATTCTGACCTGAGATGAGATTCTAAAAATGTCTTCTACATCCTGACAGTTTTCTGAAAAAGCTATGTTTCTGTGTCGGTGGTTCTTCGCTATGAGCTTGTAGATCTGCTATTTTTCAATAGCTAAAGCATAACATAATGCAAACACCAAAAGGGGTTCCCGCCTAAAATGGGTTTTAGAACTAATTTACTGCCACCGACATCTTTGACGTCTATTTTCCCCAATGGCGCTCACTGCAGTTGACGTCTTTAAGGGCTTTTTAGGTTTTTATTGATTCCGAATGGTCTTGCTGATATCCACCGTCTAGCAGCGTCCCCGTCGCTAGGCAACGCCGGTGGTCCATCAATGAAATGATTCCTCCTTGTCTGCTGCTATTATAACTGCAATATTAAAATGCACTTTTCTCTGATTCAGATTGAGGTTCAGATTGGGGTGTTTGAACAGAACATTGATGTTAGTGGCTCATTACTATATCGGTGCTACTTCGTGGTTACAATATTAACGCTTTGGATGACTTAGAAAAAGACGGTATAGCCACATTAGCTTTAGGCGATTTTGCTTCTGGTTCACTTTGGGATACATTTTAGGGTCTTCAAAATAAAAGACCCTGCTGCATCTGGAGCCAGGATCATGCATGCATGCATTTTAAGAGCACGTTTATGGTCAATTGATCGATTGTGTTGCGGCTTGGATCAGAGGAAGTTCCTGTAAAAAAATGAAAAATAATCCATGACCTTTTTGTTTGACATCTGATGGAGCCAGGACACTACGCACAGGACTCAGGAGACAGAATGGTCCCAGTGCTGGGATGGACAGGACTCAGGAGACAGACTGGTCCCAGTGCTGGGATGGACAGGACTCAGGAGACAGACTGGTCCCAGTGCTGGGATGGACAGGACTCAGGAGACAGACTGGTCCCAGTGCTGGGATGGACAGGACTCAGGAGACAGACTGGTCCCAGTGCTGGGATGGACAGGACTCAGGAGACAGACTGGTCCCAGTGCTGGGATGGACAGGACTCAGGAGACAGACTGGTCCCAGTGCTGGGATGGACAGGACTCAGGAGACAGACTGGTCCCAGTGCTGGGATGAAACACACTCAGATCCCCATCCAGGGTCCCAGTCAGCAGCTTCAAGAGAACAGGAATAAGAAGGGCTTTTAGGGCTATTAGATACTTGAACCCTAAAGCACAAAGCAGATGAAAGATTTGTGTTCATCAAAAGGTTTACATATTATGCACCTTAACGTGAGAAGTCTCAGAGCTCAGACTCCTTATTAGACCAAGTAAGGTTGGAATTAGCTCGGTACCAGGCTTTCATTTTTGTAGGTGCAAAAATTGAAAGCCTGGAGGAACGCATTGGCCGCTCTGGTCTAAAAATGGGAGTCAACCCTTCCGGGTGGGCGTCGCTCCAAATGATGTGACGTAGCGCTGCACTAGGGGGGAGAGGAGGGGCCGGGGGTGACGGACAGATCGATGAGATCCAATCAGGGCGTGCGCAAATCTCAGCCGCGACCCGCCCCTCTAGACCAGAAACCTAACACGTTAGCTCAGGCTAGGTTGGAATAGTCTGTCTCACTTTGACCAATCTATCACAGATGCTGAAATTGAACTTGCCAATTTTACTGTAATTAGAAAAGACCGAAATAGGAATGGTGCATGGGGGGTATGCATTTTTATTAGATCCGATATAAGTTTTAATCTTAGAACAGACCTCAATGATGACCTCATTGAAGCAGCATGGGTCAACATTCTACTCCATAAAACGAAGCCAATTTTATTGGGAGTGTGTTATAGACCCCGGCCTGATCAAAGGGACTTTTATCACCGACTTGAAGACCTGTGTGCTTGATTGCACAGTTTTTATTTCGGGGGAAGTAATCTTGACTGGAGATCTAAATTCTGACGTTTCCAACTCTAATCATGATATGTTTAAACCACAACAAAATATCCAATAGTGCTGTTATCGACTATGGCCTCAGTGATCACTTAATTATCTTCTGCACACGGAAGGTTGAGGGATCTGTATTTGATTGCCACAACACAGTGAAGATCAGATCTCTTAAGAATTATAATAGCGATGATATGTCAGGTCTGTTAGGTCAAATTGATTGGTCTCCTGTCTTTAAATGCACATCTGTAGATAAAGCGTGGTGCAGTTTTAAAACTGTATTTTTTATCAGTGGTGGACAAAATTGCCCCAGGTAAAGTAGTCCGCATAAAAGCATGAACAGACCCATGGATCAATCAATCAATTTAAAGGCTATAAAGATTAGGAATGACACTTTCACTAAGTTCAGGAAGACTGGAGACCAGCAGGCATTTAACGACTTTAATTTTTTTTAGAAACAAGGTTAGGAGTTTAATAGAGAACGAAAAGAAAGATTTTTTTAATGTCAAGATATCAGGAAATAAGTCTAACCCGCAAAAACAATGGAAATGCCTGAATCTGACAGGTTATAGAAATAAACCGAATACAAAATCGCGAAACCGTAATCTAAATATATAGGAGGCTCACTTTTAACTGATCGTCCTAATGTAGCTAGCAATCTCAACCACTATTTTAATACTATAGCGGAAACAAATTAACAAAATTAACAAATAAGTTGCCCAGCCCTCCAGGTTTATATGGAGCAAGTCATGTAGAGTCCTTCTATAACAATAAAGGAGTTCAGGGCGATGCTTTCTCTTTCAAAACAGTGACAGAAAGATAGTTCTAAAAAACCTCCGGGCCCTAAACCCTTCTAAAGCGACGGGACAGGACAATATCCCAGCCAAATTCTTAAAGGACGCAGCTGAAGTCATCACCCCATGCATCACCTTTAATATAAACCAGTTCAATTAAACAGGGTTATTTTCCACAGGAAAGGGTAACCTCAATCTATAAAAAAGGTAGCAAACTGGATCCTGGGAACTACCGACCAGTGTCAATATTGAGCTCTATATCGAAGATCACAGAAAGAATAATTTATGATCAAATAAACTCCTATCTGACATTTCAGAACCTTATACCTGTCTTCTATATTTGACAGATCAGATCAGGACTGAAATTGATGGGGGAAAGTATTGTGGCATGGTCCAAAAGGCCTTTGACACAGTAAATTATAACATTATTACAGTTTGACTGATTAAAACGCGTAACCTGCATTTTAATCAAATATCCTACGCTGCCGAGATTGTTGTATTACCTTTAGAGCATACACTGAATTATTTATTTGGGCTTTTGATCCGTGAAAATCTGGCGAAAAAAGGTTCCTTCGTTTGTTATCGAGGTGGTGCGATCGCAGTCCGTTCATTTGCATTGGCCTCAATTTCCCAGAAGCCCTAGCAGCCCACAGCATGTGTTGATTTCCCGTTTCGTTATCAAAACGAAACCATCTAGTCTCTAGCTCCGCTACAATACGGCGGATTAAACACATAAAACAAAAGGCGGGAATGTCGTAAAAAGCACGCATCGTACCCTGGATTAAACAATTCGCGGCAGTCAAACTGTTGAAGCTTAAGGCTCTAGGCGGGTTTGACAATATGTCAATACAGTGGGTGCGCTCTTATTTAGGAAGCAGAGAACAAGTGGTGGACGTTAATGGCACAATATCTTCACCTCTTCCTCTAACAAGCGGAGTCCCCCAGGGGAACATACTAGGTCCACTCTTCTTCTTAGTAAAGTATACATTAATGATATGCAGTCAGCCTGTGGCTGTAATCTGTATCTTTTTGCTGATGATGCTGCTCTTCTTGTCTCACACCAAGACAAATGGTAGAAAGAGTGCTGAGTTCAGAGATTGCCAAGATCAGTTCCTGGCTAGTAGACAATAGGCTGTCTCTACATCTCGGGAAAACAGAATCGATTCTCTTTGCGTCTAGAGCGAAACTAAAGATCAAATCCTCAGTGTTATTTTAATGCCCTCCCGGGTCCATTTGATTCCATTTCTACAGTCTCAAGAGTTACAGACTCATAACTCTTCCAAGGACTCCTGGGGGTCCACAGACCCCATGTTGAGATCCACTGGTATAGACGGTTTTAAGTGGGTGGCGAACTTGGCGTCCCTATTTTGACCAAAAGAAAATCCAACAAATTAAAAAAATGGCTCAAGTAACTCCCCGACTTCATATGGCCAGACTATGAGATCAAGTCATTGATGACATAATTGAGCATAGTTTCAGCTCAATCCGATGTCCAAAGACTTCCTTATAAAAAGTTAAATATTTCAAAAAGTATAAAACATATGAATAAGATATTCAAGGATTTACTTCCTTAGCCTACTGGCAGCACATGCACAAGAAACTTGGCCCTGATTGGTCCAGTGATTTGCACTGCACACACACACACACACACACACACACACACACACACACACACACACACACACACACACACACACACACACACACACACACACACACACACACACACACACACACACACACACACACACACACACACACACGACGCCTCAGCCCATCCCATACAGCCACGTAGTAAAAAGAACCAACGCACAATACGTCATGTTCAGCTCTGCCTCCGTCAAAGGGTCAGGGATTACGACAAGGAACTTCATCAACCTTTGTTCTCGCTGTCAACACTTACACTATATTATAAGTTGCACAACACCACATATGCTTCCCTAAAAAAAAAAAATCCTAAACGGAAAGCATTAGAAAGGCCACAATGTGCTCCCGGATAACATTCTGGATTTTCCACACCTGTCATATATCAGCAAAAAACCTGAAGATGGCTGGATTGAAACTGGTTATATAACTGGTTTTCTTTTAATGAGTAGCGGGACTTGGGGATTTCGCCAGCGGTAGTCATGGAAAGTCAAGAGTTCACAGATTGATAAGGCCCAATAAAAATGACCGCCACTAGCTCGTTTACATCCATGAAAATCAACAGCAAACACGTACAGGCGCGCGCTCACACACACACCTCTGCACTTGTGCGTTTCTCCTTGAGGAGTGGGAGCATTATGTCATGTGTTCCCATCAGGCAGTGCACCAGACCTGGGCCACGAAGGATGACCTCAACACTCAGGCAGCCAATCAGAAGCCATGGGAATGAGATTCCATCTTGGATTTAAGATTGAGACTGATGGGTGACTGAAATGGGTGTATAAAAGGGGGTCATCCCTATGTTCCCCAGGTTCTATGTTCCCCACTTACCTTAGGGTTTAGGGTTAGGTTTCTGGTTTAAGGACTTCAGTGTTTTGTCCAGAGTCATATACTGGTGCTCATTAACACATACATAGGCGGACACATAGGTGAACCAACACATAGGTGAACACGGACATTGCTGTTCCTTGGAGTGGTTGCACCACTCAAAAATACATACATGTACAAGCTCACAGTGCGTCACTTGTACATCAGATTTCTGCGGTGAGCAACATCGTTGAGCAACAGTGTATAAATTAAGCTTTACTCACTCCTATATTTTGCGTTGTTACCACAGAAACCAAGATAGCCAATTTCTCAGAGATCGCCATTTTAATTTATGAATATTACAATTTTTATCACGTGCAAATAACAGTGTATATAAAATAAAAATGGTGCATTCATATAGCACTTTTATCCAAAACACTACATAGATATGTGCATTACACTAACCTATTCACATGCACAACACATTCATACACCGATGGTGGAGGAAATCATGAAATGCACCGACCTGCACATCAGGAGCAATAGGGGTCCAGAGTCTTGCTCAAGGACACTTCGACACTAACTCTCGATCGAACTGGGAACCTCACTAGGGGTGTCAAAAAAAATCGAATCTCGATTCCCGTCATGAACGATTCAAAATTGACTCATAATTTCCAAAAAAAGATTTTTTTTCCCCCCTGGTTACAGTTACAGGAGTTTTCACTACATGGTGTTTGTGATATGAAATTTAAGCTTACCCTAATCACAGTAAACATCATGTCTTCAGTCATTTTCAAGTTACTGTAGTCAGTACTAGTCACTTCAGTTCAGCACAGCTGTATTGTATTGTAGTATTGAATCGAGAATCATTCTGAATAGAGAATAATTTTGAATCTGGAAAAAAAATTGATTCGATTTTGAATCGAATCGTGACCCCAAGAATCGAATCGAATCGTGGGACACCCAAAGATTCACAGCCCTAAACCTCACGGTTCTGTTCTGCCCCTGAACAACAGCAGCCCCCCACAGTCAGTCCTAAAGATCAGGTTCGAGAAACAAATTGGATTTGCCTGCAGTGTGAGCAAAGCCTGGGACCCGAACAGGTCTGACTCTGCAACTTTGCCTATACACATTCATAGCGCCAAGCCGCCAACAGTCTAAAATCCTCTCCAGATTATTGTAGACCTGTAGCAACATTGAAAAAATATGAAAATGCGATTTAGAAAAATTGTGAAATAGTGCACCTAAAACCGGAATCTTCACCACACTCGTAAAGTTCCAGTGCCCCTTCCATGACAGACCTTCCATATAACAAGACATATTTATGGAACAAATGCTGAGCTCCACCGGGACAGAGACGCATGCAAACATGCTGGGAAAGGGAGTCACAGCGGCTGAGGTCTGGGGATGACTCAAAACGCACGCCGGGCTACATGGTGGTTGATTTAATCCCCCCTCGGTGGCCATCCCTGCAGCAGCCCCCGTTTCCCTAAACCACAGAGAGCTTTTCCAGCTGGGTATGGAACGCAAGCACCAGGGGAGTGACTTCAACCTGGCCTCCCCCGACTTTCCAAAAAACGTATATAAATATAAATATAAATATTTTTAATATCTGCAATGTCTATTTTGTGGCCAAGCCTCCCACTTGACCAAATTATCTGACAGCTCGTTTTTGGCAGGTCTGCCATCATCTTTGGTTGAACCCTCTTTCATCAAGCCACCCCATCTCAGGATTCAAATTCAAAAGTATCACCGGTAGTAGATCTACAAGCTCATCAAAAGCGTTGCGTATTACGCTTGTGGATCTGCTACTTTGATGCTTTTGTGCGATGCTGTAGTATGATCACGTCGTAGGGCAATATTTACATAAAAACACAAAAGTTAGAATATTGAGATAAGAGGTTTCTGCCCGACAGCAACGATAAGCAGGCTAGGCTGTCTAGGACCTGCACCTGGCCTGATGAGATCCTTAAAAGTTATAGGAGGGTCAGAGTGCAGCTCCATTAGCCAAACACAGCTCTCTTTCGTTACTGCCACCTGAAGGCCTTAGACTCCTCATCGCACACATTATAGTCCCTCTTCCGTATAAGCACAGTGCATATCTCTAGATCTCAGGTTCTCAAAGTGAGGTCTGGGGACTCCCAGGGGTCCTTGAGGGTGCTCCAGGTGGGGTCCCCAGCTAAATTGACCTATAGCTAAGCCCAGAGCCATAGAGTAAGACAGAGTCACGACATTGAAGGGGGCAGTAAACATGGTTCATGTACTCGCGCGAGCCCATAGACTCCAATGCATTCCGTAAACTTCCTGTTCTCTCCATTCAATAGAAGTCTATGTAGAAGAGCCGCCATTGAACTGGCCACATGAAGTGAACGGAGTTGTCGTACTCTGTTTTAAGGCCTATTCATAGTCTGGATTTTCGGTGGTGAGGTGACCACCGCTCCGGTGGTGAGCTGACCACCGGAGCTGAAATAACGTTGAGCGGTGGTGAGTAAAAACAGAGAGAAGGGCTGGAGCGGTGGCGGTGGTTTGCTCTTCACTGCGGCTCGTGACGTCATGTTGTAGTTCGGTGGTCACCTAACCACCGAAAATCCAGACTATGTAGTATGAGCCTTTACTCTATGGCTCTGGCTAATCCCCCGCTTAAACTGCTATGGTCCAATCACTGCTAAGCATAACATGGGTTAGACAAACCTCTGCACCAATAGTTTTCCTATAAAACATCGTAAAAAAAAAAAAGAATGTCACGCACATATTTTTCCAGTGCATATGGCAGGCCTTGTTGACGGATTTGGAAAAGATTTTGAAGGTCAGGTTCCAAAAATGAATTTAACGTGTGATATTTACATTGGAATGAATTGTTGAGAGTTTAGGAAACAAATGGACCAAAAACAGTTCCAACACATTTTTGGGTCTAAAACAGACGATCTACACTTTCTACAGTATAAGCTCACAGATTGTGAGATTGTAGAAATGCGATTTTCAATTTTGTTTTGACAAAATTATGTTGATAAATCTTCTCTTATGGGGGTTCCAGGCACAAAATGACAAATTTGGTTCTGTGGACAAATACTTTTGATGAAGGAAACACTTGAGTAGGCCTACCACTGCTCTAGTCTAGATCACTCTTTCCCAAACAGGCGGCAAGGTGGGAAAACTATAACTAAAAAAACTATATAAAACAAAATATATTGCCAATTTCGTCAACACACACGTGGTGGGCTTACATCGGCTATTTTATGTGCTCGACTCAGGCATGTACAGTATAAATCAGGCCTTCTGCTTGGCTGTGCACCGTGTCTCATTTCCGAAAATAGCAGATCTACAAGCTCACAGCTCATTGTAAGCGCATAGATCGCCTATTCCTGATGCAGCTCCGAGCACCTAAGTACAGCATTAGTACTGTAGTGATGGAAGTACTCAGATAGTTTTTTTTACTTAAGTAAAAGTAGCAATACTGCAATGTATTAAAAATACTGTTAAAAGGCCTGTATTCAAAATTGTACTTGAGCAAAAGTACAAGTGTGTTGATGTAAAAATATACTTGGTACCAAACTACTTTTGGGCCAACGGTGGCCTAAATGTTAGAGGAGCTTCTTTGTAACCTACCGAAAGGTTTCCAGTTCGATTCCCCGGACCGGCAGAAATACTCTGGGTTGGGAAGTGAATGGCCACCACTTTTATAAGGCACAGTACAAAGTACAATTTTACCTCTGAGATGTAGTGGAGTAGCAGTATTGAAAATGTTGAATCGTCTCTGTTGGGTGGAAACCCCATATGTCCAAAACGGTTACTTTCAAAAATGGCAAAAGAATTTGCTGATCGACAAGCTCAAAACGTGCCACGTTTCGAGCTTGCAGATCTGCTATTTTGGAGACTTTTGTGTTATGTGAAGTATGATCAAGTAGTAGGGCATTCATTTACGAAAAAGCACGAGAAGTTAAAATATGGATATACAGTAAGAGGATTCTGCCCGACAGCAACAAAATACTTAATTCAAGTAAGTACGATCCCTTTAAGTACGTACAGTACTTGAGTACATGTACTTCGTTAGTTACTTTCCACCACTGCTTCAGTGCTCTGACAAACACACGCGTGTGACTCATTGTGTTTGAGGGGTTCATTTGGTCATGTCAGACATTCATTTAACAATCCACCAGCTATTGATATAGTTGCCGTTCCTCCCCAGCATTCCTTGCATGTTATTCACTTCTGGTAAATCGTCTTATTTTGTCTTCTCCAAAGATGTGAGATAAATTAATTAATGAATACAAATAAAGGTTGTTAAAATATCCTCTCTTTTCTTTGTTTTTGTAGCTTTGCAGTTCATTTTGTTTTGTACAAAAAAAGCATCGTAAATCAGAATTAGAACTTGACCAGACAAGCCACTTAATGTTACATAAGTTCCATATAAGTTATTGTCAGTCTCGCTGGCTCAACGCTATGGAAAAAAGTATCACAAATCAACAGTTCAAAGGGTGGAAGGACGGCAACAATTAAGTGTGCAATGTGGGTTGGATTTCCAGCGCTGAACACTTGGATGAGTTGTGGACATTGTGGATGATTGAGAATGTCCTCCAGCACATCACTGGTATGAACACAAGTAGACAGACAGAACAGACAGACAGAGACAAAAACATGCTTTTGGGGAGATAAAGAACACACTCCGGTGAAACCAGCTAATCTACAACCTCACAACATCACTGGTTGCAAAAGTCATGAGTTTTCTCAAACCAGAGCTCAGAATTGAGCACATTTTGGACGCAAATGTGCACCTACAACTTCATCTGTGCGACAGTGCGACTCACAAAATACATTTGGGAGTATCTGTGTGAATGGCCATAGTTTGTGGGGCATGTCAAACTGCAGGGGCCTTCATACTTCTGTGGGCTAATAAGTGTAAATGTTGCGGTCCTTAATTGCCATGAACATATTTCCCTACCATGCATTTGTACGAATACTTTCATGTTATAGTGCCAAAAAAAACACACGTATTATACAAGTTAAAATGAACGGCAATTAAAGATATTTATGGGGGTTAAGGACTAGTATTTATAAATGATGAGCATGCTACTTAAAGGCGTAGTGAAATGAAAAATCACACTTTTAGACCATATCCGTGGTCATCATATGGGCATACCTAACAATGGATGCCAAAAAAATGGGCACATTCTCATTTCTGTGTGTTTTTGTAAGTGTAGAGATACACATCAATAAAAGTCAATAAAAATGTTTGATTCCCATGCTTCGTTCTCCACCTCCACAGCTGGTTTTGATTAAAGTACTCCGTTTTTAATCTCATTCAAGATGACATCCAGACAGTGTATTAGTTGTTTTAAACTTAATCATCACGCTAAAATATGTATAGGTTGTGTATAGGTTAGAAATAATCCGCTGGCTTTTTCCCCATGTCTGTCTGTCACTTTGTTTACAAACGAAACGTGCAGGAAGTCACAGACTTTGAGACCCCATAGTCTAGGGGGATGCGACGCTCCGATTGTTTCAGAAACTGCAGAACCAGGGTTTCAAGCTGAAACTTCAAAATAAAATGTCCACCATTTCCGTTTCCCTACACCTTAAATTATATATTAATGATGCCATTTTCTAAATACATTGATGAAAAACATAGACCACAAGGGGAGGTACATGTAATTTTCCCATCTCATTTGTACCTACCTATAGTGTTTGTATTTGTTGATGACATGTATCATTGTCCCCATGACTTTTTTTGTATTATCCTTTTAGCCTTAATGTTTCACTGTACGTGCCGTTTACATTTATGACTAATCAAGCATTCAATCAATCAATCAATCTAGTATGTATAGTTACACACTTCATGGACTATACCACAGTGAATAAATCTAGTATAGTTACACAAGCAATACATTTTTGCCTTATAGAGCACATTGTCATAAAAGATCAGCACTGGCTAACATCGATTCTGTCACGATAAGTCTAGTTTAGTGGAAACTTTGACCTTTTCTTCCGATGCGTCTATCTTAAGACTCCCGTCTGGCCATCCATTTGCCCCGCAGGCAGTCTCTGACAGACTCTAGGTATAGAATTAGAAAGGCCCTAGACAGAACCATCTGGGTGAATGGAAGGGGGAAAAAGAGACAGTGGAATGCAGATATGATCAGACTCAAAGCATTCCACGTGCCTTCTCCAGGAGGTGTGCTTGGAATGCCCCTTGGAAAACTATATGGAGGGCAAAACGAACAGGGAATGCATAGGACACATACATTGGATGCATTCGGGAGTGTGAACGTTTTGCAAAAACGGACGATCTACGAGCTCACTATGTGCCGCAACACGGCACATTGTGAGCATACAGTTTGTCTATTTTCGGCTGAGATATTAGGTGTAGAGAGAAAAAGATCACACCCATGTGAACTTGTGAAGTGAGGGGCGCTCTTATCCTCGTACATCATCATGACGGACACTATGCCGATTTGCTCAGACACCGACGTAAAATGCACCATTCATTGTCAATGGGAATTTAATGTTTGTGTAGGACGGAAATCTAGACGCAACCTAGTATAGAACCCTGAGGGACTCCGCTCAACAAAGCCTAATTATAGAGTTTAAGTGGTTACAGTTCACATACAATAACACAGAACAGACTATAGCCGATCTATTATGATTACCCCAAAATAGCAATATTAAGGCATCAATCTATAATTACGCAGAACTCATGATTAATAAGTAATATAAACTCCTTAATACTATTAAGGAGTCTGAACGTATATGAAGGATACGGTGCAGACATTGCTGTACAATGAAAAACTGTAGTCACTCAAGGTGAAACACCCTGCAAGGTACTGTAATACGACACCACGATTAACTAACCACCAAGTGAACTGAGAGACTGCCGTCTTCTCTGCGTGAAAGGGACACTTGAAACCAGCGCCGGTTGACTTTGCAGTTGGGTCCCAAACTCTTTACGCCACCACTTCCTATTGCTTGCCAAGCTCTGTCATGTTGCAGACAGGCCGCTAGAGTTTGTCCCAGTCTGTGTCTCACTCCCATGTGAGATTCTGGAACAGGAAACAGAGCCCCAGCTCTGTATTTGCTGTCTGGCCCCAACAGGGGGAAAAAATTGCCTGCCCGCACTGGGATCAGCCAAAGGGGGGTACCAATGAAACGATGCAGAAGATGGGGGCTGATGGTACAACAGCTGCGTTTTTTTGCAAATAGGTTGGATTTGATGATGACACACACACACAGACACTTGGGAGGTAGAGTAGCCATTGGGATGATTCACTCATGGACCATAGTCAGCGAGTTGTGACTTCTGCAGACAGCTGCCGGTGTCAGGGAACGGTCACACTCCTGCACTAACTTCAACACATCAATCGCAAATGTACTTGAGGGAAAGTGTCAGGATAGCTCTGTGTGTCTCTCTCTCTCCCCCCGATAATAGCTGACAGTTATAAGAAATGCCTTTATTTTTTTGGACAAGCCTTTGTTTTGTATTAGCTAGAACTTTCTTTCCTTCAGAAATTCTGAATCAATAAGCTGAATGGATTGTATGCAGGCCATTTTTGTGATTGTTTAATATGCACAATAATTGTGACTTGTAGTGGAGCAGGAGGGACTAGAAGGCCAAGAGACCAGCGATATATGGTGCACAGGTCACAAGCTGCACTTGAAACGATTTGGAAACCCCATGCTGACGTTTAAAACACAGTGGGAGAATGTACACCTGGTTTGGGGTTCATTTGAAGCAATCTTAAGTTTCATTTGATGCTTGCAGCTCATAAAAGTAGCAGACACTATACCGTACCATCTTGCAGTTTTAGTGATAACCGTTTCATTACGTTCAGAATAAACTGAAAAGAAATACAACCGGGGCAGAGCATTCACATGAGCTGATAATGCGTTTATAATTAGCCTTCCAGACATACAAAGCAATGCCCTGCGCATTATCCTTCATGGAACCAAGAGCAATGCAGAGAAAGAATGTCAACCAAATTAAGGAAAATGCTCATCACATGAGACAATTTAAATAACATTAACCGAAACCCCGGGCCACTAGCTCACCCTGAAATGCATTAGTCTTCTGTCAATGCGATCCAGAGAGTTCCCAGTGAGGTCATGTTTGGCACACACTACTGATACGTGTAGCCGGTGTGATGTACAGAAATATATCGGGGGCTATCAACACCTTGGGCTGACACACTGATGTGGGCTAATCCAAAGCGGAGCATGGCTCCCAGGCTTTTCCTCCTCAAGTCTGACCCACTAACCCATTTCACTGCACTCAATGTTGATATGCCGCTGGCTCCAGCTTCTCCCTCTCCTTTTACTGGTGGACATAAAGGAGTTACGGTTTAATTTAATAGCCCTAAAAGACCCTGAGAATAAGTCAAAGAGCTGGGATGATTTTCATCAGTGGTTTTCAAAGTGGGGCCTGGTGACCCCCAGGGGTCCATGAGGGGGTATCCAGCCACATGAGGAGTAGTTTGTCACTATAATTCTATTCACTTGAAATGATCACAATAAAAAAACAAAAAAAGGGACTATTCTTTTTCATGAAGAATTGAATGAATTGAATTGAATGAAACATTTTCATACCAGTGTCCCTAGGACAGAATAATGAGAAATGGAATTCCATGGCCTAAAGAAAGTTCATTTGGAGATCTGCGAGATGAAAACATTCGGAAACTTAGGATGACAACATACAGTAGTATACCGTCACAGCCAACCTGCTCTCTGATTCAATTCTACAAAGATTCTGTGAAAGGGAACATATGTATCTGCCAAAACATGAGGGAAAGGTAAGGCTGCATGGAACCATCACCATTAAGTGTGAAAGCACTTTCACAACAATTTGCAAGTTCACTTTTATGGTAGCAGATTTAGATTGCACACAGGGGGGCTCGTAAAAGCTAGGTATGTGAAACCCAACAAGATTTTACAAGTTACCAAAGTGGCGTGACAATAAAAGCTGGGATCTCTCATTACTGCACAAAGTAGAGTATGACTTAAAAGTCCTTGCAGGCTGCTTTGATGGCCTTCAAACTCAAAGTAGTGTTGGAGTAGAGAATTTGCACGGCATTATCTACTTTTCTGAGGAGTAGGCCTATATGTACATTTACGCTCTCTGAATTAAATTTACTGTCTTCTGATACTGAATAACAGTGAGTCTGCCACTGGAAATGTGACTTTGTAAAGTAAGATGACAAAAGAGCTGAGATAAGACTTAATCTCAACAACATTTCTCCGAAACTCATTTTTAGGACAAAACACGTGCGGGCGGAGGCGATACACGGAACCGTATTACGACTGCGATATCTCATGACCCTCGTTTGAGTCACACTGCATCGTATCTAATCTAATCTATGCTTCTTGATCTTGTAATCTCCCCCTTATTTACATGTCTGTTTGTTGGCCACACACGAGAGAGGCTAAATACAGGCCGCTTCAGCCAGACATTAGATCAACAGAATCAAAGTTAATCAGAAGCAGGCCCCCTGAGGCTCGGCCAAACCCTCAGCGGATCAGCACAGGACAACAGGACAGTCTGAAGTCTGAAGAGGAGTGAGAATCGGAGAAGATGGAGATGGCTGAATGGAACTACAGTTCCTTTTAAGCCATCTGTGTTTGACCTGAAAATGTTTGACCTGAAATGTGGTGCATGACTACTGAACCAACCAGAGAAAGCTTTTCACCATCACAGAGATTAACCATTTTGGGCGGGTACCCCTTTTCGTGTTGGCATTATGTTATGCTTTAGCTATTGAAAAATAGCAGATCTACAAGCTCATAGTGCGCCACCGAGTGGCGCTCTACGAGCTTGTAGGTCTGCTATTTGTTTTTAATCTAAAAATCTAAACATTTGTAGAATCTGATCTCAGGTCAAAATGGGTTAAGAAAGGTGCTAATGTAAATGAATTGGGGAGGTTGCTCGTGACCGTCAGTCAGTAGAGGGAACAGCTGTTTCTGGATCCTATAGAGGGCGGCCCATCAAGGTCTTGAAAGAATTACAAATCCTCCTCAAGGTTTCCCAGATTTTCCAGATGCTCAGAATGAACTGTCTTTGTCGCTCTGGCCTATCTATCCACTTTGGCAGAAGAGTTCCATGTGGAATCCACAGGCGCTCCAGTCATCAACAGACCACAGAGGATTAGGGGTCTCGCCATGGTCATATATATTATTGAACATTAGGGGGTCTTGCCATGGTCATGGCTTTTTCGCAAAGCCAAACATGATGCCATGGGGGTTGAATCCATATCCTTTCATAATGAACACGTTTTTTTATATTCAGCAATATACTGTAGGCCACCTTACAAATCATATGTTTCACTAGAAGCTACATCACAGGTAGGCTAAGTGATATATTTTCGTTAAAGGACCACTTCACCACCTTTCAACCCATCTTCATATAATTGGTCCTCACTAATGTTCATGATAAAATGTCACCATTGTTTCCTACTCGGTCTGTGTCTCATAGGAGGGCTGTGGGCAGTTCAGCAACCCGTCCACCGGTGACACCATCGTTAGGCAGATTGTTTTTTAGATAAGATTAAAAAAAATATATATATTTAGATTTGTATTATCGTGAGAACGATAGCTTCCATTTTCGCAACTTTTCAGGAATAGACAGCCTGCGGTTTCCATTAAATTGGATTTCCCATCGATCACGTCACTGGTGGATAGGTTTCTGAAGTGCCCACAGCCCTCCTATGAGACACAGACTGAGTAAGAAAAAAATGCTGGCATTTTCTCATAAACATTAATTAGTGAGGACCAATTATATGAACATAGTTGAAAAGCGGTGAAGTGATCCTTTAATATAGAGCATTTGTTCAATAACAGGGGTCTTCCTGTCTCTCCGGCTCTTTGATAAACAGAAAACACATCTGCCAGTTTCATCCAATCAGGAGAGAGTATGTACCCATTTAACCCATTTTGGACTGAGGTCGATAAAAAAAAGGCTTTTTCTGAAAAACCCATGTTTCTATATGTCAGTGGTGCTCAACCTTTTTCATGTCAAGGACCCCCAGAATTATCTCTATTGGGCCACGGACCCCCATCTCAAAATATGTAGTTCCAGGGACCCCCCAGAAGCAAATATTTTAGTTAAAAATGTTCGCTCTGAAATATATATTCAATGATTTGCGCCACATTTTAAACGATTTATCAAAAATAGCAGACATACAAGCTTGAATATAGAGCTGAATATAGAGCTATTTTACAGAGCTATTTTACACTTATTTTAAAGATGGAGTGCTGTGATTCTGTGTGACCCTAAAACATTATCATCAGGTATTATTATTACTAGTGCTGCTGCCTCGCTCTGGAGCTAACCTCGCCGAATTCACGACATTGAGGGGTTGGAAATCATCCCGGTCGCGTGGTTCATGTAACGCGTGTGTCACTGTGAAGGACTGGCGACATGAAGTGAACGGAGTTGGCGTAAGTAGTCCACCTGAACTGAAGCCGCACCCACAGCTGTTGTTGTATGATAAAGGTTAGGGGAGGGGATGATATTGTGATGTCACCATATCACAGTTTTTTTCATTGGCACATTTGACTGTTAAGGTTTCAGCCTCCAGAAAGAAACCCTAAATACAAAGGGAAGGGAAGGTTGTGGTTACACCGTTTTAAAGTGGATGACAAGCAACTCAGCGATCGGTGCAATGGCTGTTCAAAGGTAACTTTAAACATAGGCAGTCTAGCCTGAAAGACGATCGTTTAATCCCGGCCTTAAAACTGTTAACAAAAACAGATCACTTACCCTACCTTTAATATTCAAGTCCATTTGAAGTGCATCCAATCGTTCCAACATTTCATCTTTTCAATAACCTTTGTATGGTAACATGATACAGTAGGCCTCACTATGGACATCACAAAGTTATTACTTGAGAGGAGATGGGTTCAGCTTGTATCGCAGTTAATTTAATTTCCTGTTCTATTTGATATAAGATGTTCCACAAACGGTGCTTGCATTGAGTCTTTTCCAGGTAGATGATTTGTTATTCGCATTAGTGTGCTCTTCCCCCAAGCTCCAAACGTTGAGACTCAAACAAGATGATAACATGGTAATACAACCATTAATCATCCACATCCTTTATTTGGACGGACACACACAGACACAGACACAGACACAGACACACACACACACACACACACACACACACACACACACACACACACACACACACACACACACACACACACACACACACACACACACACACACACACACACACACACACACACACACACACACACACACAGTAGTTCCTTTTTCAGTCACTGATGAACAACAGATCTGTCCCTCTGGGTGGGCAGAAATTCTCACAAAAAGGTAGTTGTGCAGGGGTGGAATGCATGTGACAGGTCCCAGCTGTCTGCTAATTGCATCCAGGAAAAACCTCAACAAGCAACTGGACCAGACAGTTTACCACGACAAACTCACTAGTGTAATAAGCAGCCCTAATCTGACGCTCCACGCTAGCGTGTGAAGTGACACTTCAGATCACTTCCAGGGACATGACAGTGCACAGCTAACTGTCGCCGTGAGGGTAGTTCTTGAATATACAGTCTATTGAAAACAGGTGTGGTGATTTAATTTATGGTGTGATTTTAGTTCAACTCAACCCCTACAAGGTTTAGGGGGAAAACAAATTCTCTAATTTTAAACACTTAAAAGCTATTTTATAATTAGTTGTATGATGTTGTTGCACAGCAAATATAGCTTGACAACAAGCAATGCCATGTGAGTTTACTGTATAGATTAGATTGCTTGATTAGTTGATAAATTCAGTAGGAACTGGACATATTCTATGCTGACAGGACTGATTATTGCCATATATTCTGCACAAGGACTATTAGATAGTTCCACTAATTGCTCCTCGTCATTCTTACTGTCTACTGTCCACTGCAGGGAAGACAGAAGCTCAGTAAAAACAGCAGTTTTGCTGAGTGGCATTTAAGTAAACCAAACCCCATGTTGGGCTTTGCAGGAATAAATAAACACTACTTTCTAGGAGACACCTGACACAGCGTTTTCCACCGCCATTAACAAAATGGCAAGTAATGGGATTTCTTGAGGAAGCATGCGGGCTCCTGTCCCTGCAATACGATACCAGACACACGCAGAAAACATGGGAAGGTACACCGAGGAAACTCTGATGGATTTTGGCATCCCGATGCCCTGTTATGTCCCCCTATTCTGGGGACAAACATTCACGGAAAATAAGCGATCTATCGTGATGCGATACTGTAGTGAGTGTAGTCTGAGTCTGTAAAATCTTCAATTTTGGTGAAGAGATTTGGTGTAAATGAAAACAAGGAGTGGACCAAGTATAGAGCCCAGGGGGATCCTGGTCAATTAAGTATACTGTGGGTATAAGTTGTTGACATTATATTTGGTTGTTTCCATTGTTTTGTCTCATTTTACCGCTTTCCTCGCAACAACAAAGCTGCTGCTCTCCCAAATCTGACTGTGACGGGCCGTCTGCCCCACACGGAATACTATCGCCATTTAATTTCATTGTGTCAACTAAATCCTCATTAATTGCAAACTAGATTCAACATACTCAAGCCTGCACACATTCTAAATATGCCCCGAATTATTGTATTATACAATATTGTACTGAGCAAATGGACTGTTACCACCTTCAATAATAATGATAATAATAGTCTTTATTGTCTCCACATCATATATTTTCTTTGTCATGGACACTTGTACAAAACTTGTATAATTCTACTCGAGTTGGAAGCATTAAGACCCATTTTAACCCTCAATGGCTTCCTTTCTGAAAAATAACGTCATTGTAAAAAGATTCACGTGTTTAGATATTCTATTTACAATGAGATGCGGACGGGAGCTGGTGCCACTTGGACCCGGACGTAACGTAGCATTACAAAATGACGTCGGACTTAAATACTGAACTGGATACTAGATTTTTACTTCTGAGCTGTATTTAAAACAAAACAAAACAATTCACAAACTCACATGTTACAGCCAAGGAAAGTTTCTTTCTCATAACAAAAAGTTCTTTCGAACGTATCTCGTTACCTAGAATGATACCTTTGAGCAGATTTGTTTAGCTCCAAACTGTTGACGGAACTTAATACGTGATCTGATCCTATCAGTTATCTCATGGGTTTTGGAATCTCGCGTTGGAAAAACCCAATAGATGTTTGGTCTGTAGTGTTAAAGTTTCCTCATCTCTCAGAGCTCAAGGTATGAGCATGTCCTTTCTGTCCTTTCTGAGAAATGTGTACAAGGTTTCTGGTGCAGGGAAAACATGCTCTGACTGATGAAGTGTGTCTTTGAACTCTTTGAACGCAGATCACCGTAATCAAGCCAGTAAAAAGGCCATGGATCACAATTTCCACTTTCAGCCTTTGGGGAATCTGAAGGCATCAATGTGAAGTTGATCCGAATGGAACTACACGGTCGATTCGAAACACATGCGTGCACTTTAAAGCCTCAGTTCTACTTATGGTGTCACGCGGCAAAGAATAGTCGATCTACAAGCTCAGAACACGTGGCCCGTCCTGAGCTTGCAGATCTGCTATTTTTGCCACATGACACAGACGAGCGATAAAGAATAAAACAGACTTAAATCAAGCTCCAATCTACAAACCAGATTACTGGCCATGTCATAATAGACGAACATTTGGCGCAAATATTGTGCGAAAATTTCAACAAGTTCAACATGCACCGCATCTATTTTCAGCAAAGATATTTGGATTAGAGGGTCAAAGGAGTGGGCCAAGCGTATAGGGAAACAAAAAAGTGGTTAGAGGGAGTTATTTCCAGATCGACAGGAGAGTTTTAACTCAACCATAAAATGTATCCTTTAGGAATTGCTCCACTGTAAGGAAGGTTCTGATAGCTTTGCGGCATTAAGACAATGGACGGATGCTGGTTTAACAGTTTGACTGTTTTTTACGATTAACCCGCATTTTAATCAACCCCCCTTCACTGCCGAGATTGTTGTATTACCTTTAGAGCATACGCTGAATTATTTGGGCTTTTAATCCGCGAAAATCCATCAAAAAAAGCTCCCGTGGTTTGTTATGATCTGTGTGTAGCATCCACCATCTTGGTGCACCCGGAAGACGCACACAAGATTGGTTTCAATGAGGCGTTGCACCCAATGCATTTCCATTGGCCTCAATTTCCCAGAAGCCCTAGCAGCCCACAGCATGTGACGATTTCCGGTTTCGTCATCACAGCGAAGGCATCCAGTCTCATACTCCGCGACGAAGACGGATTTTCTTTTGATTCATTACATTACGGCGGATTAAACACATAAAACAAAAGGCGGGTATGTCCGATACGGCAGCGACATTAACCTGGAGTAATCCATTCCCGGCACGGAAACTGTTAATGCAGCATATTTTGTTTCACTTTTTCTGTAATGACAATTCAAGATAGACAAAAGTATTTGCAAACAGCCTCACGCTTTTATAAGTGTGCGTTGTCTTTGGCGTGGAGCTACCAGAGTGACTGTATTTCTAAGGATATCCATCCCTGTTCAGATCACGCCAGTGTTTTTAACTTAAAGAGACCATGTTTATTTCAGCATTTAGTCATCTAAGCACAACAATAAAGAACACTGACATTCAGCACCTAATTTCTTCTTTGCGGCAATACAACATTGTTCTCCATCACTATTTTCCCCTCTGCACTAAATATGTTCGCCAAAAACAGATCTACAAGATCACAATGCCATGTTGAAGCGTTCATGTGGCCAACTATGACACTTTATAATTTTAATGATAGACATTACGGCTAATATATACAGAAATATGTGCACATGAATGCACACGCAGACACAAATGAAGCTCAGAGTTAGTTTATACAGCGACGCGTGACGTTAGTCTGCATGCCTGTAATCAGCTGTCAGTCAGCTGATTGTATTGATCAGCCTAGCTCCTATTCTCATTCACATCTCAGCTGATCATTACGTCACACTTCCATACTCCAGTCACGCCTCATTCGCTCAACAAGGTGGTCCCTTTAAATACGGCTCACTGCTACACAATAGCTCTGCTTCCATTGCTTCACAGATGCCGCTGCTGCTGCCAAACTTGCCTCCATCACCCCAGCCTCCACCTTTTGATCAGAGTCTGCATGGCATATAGTCTGCTTGACTCAAGTTAATCCCATTAACAGTCTTGATATGTGCCTGTTCTTGTATGCTCATGGGGGTTTTTGCGAATGTTCTCTGATTTTGCTTAGCATGCTGCTTCAAGGAAATTCAGAGAATATCTACTACTACTGCTACTTTTGAACTAATTACTTCATCAATGGGGCGTGGCATGGAGGTGATCAGCCTTTGTCACTGTTGAGGTGTTGTGAAAGCCCAGGTTTGCTTTGATAACAGACACAGGCCTATATCCATTTGTATTGTTCAGTCTTATGTTTCACACCTTCCTCTTGACAATCCAACCTAGAATCTCTGTGAGGTTCAGGTCAGGCCAGTTGCAGGCTGGTCAGTTAAGCACAGTAATGCCATGGATCAGTACACCAGTTACTAGTAGTTTTGACTCTGTGGGCAGGTGCCAAGGGGAGGCATACTATGGTCCGACGGAGCATTGGTTCGAAGGAGCATTGGTCCGAGGTGCGTTGGGGGTCGGGAGAGGGTTGGGGTTAGGTTTAGGTGTGCTGCCCCGTGGGAGGTTAGGGTTAGGGTGAGGGTTTGAGGTAGGTTGTCGTTCGGACCAATGCTCCGTCGGACCAAACACATGAACCCGGTGCCAGGTCCTGCTGGAAAAGGAAGATGAAAAACGCAGGTCTTAATGGGTTAAATGTCTAAAGTGAGTGACAGATGGCGAACGGTGGTGGCGACATTGGACTTGGAGATTGCTTTCCAGGGTTGTGTTTGTCCTCCCGATCTTAAGGAATGTGGTATCTACACAGCAATCCTTTGGGCAGATCTAGGCCTATAGATGAGTTACGGTGAAATGATCTTGGCCTGCCAAATTCTGTGGGGATCCCGGAGTGTCATGTATTCTGAGCAGTGAGATATGCTTTCTCCAGCTGTTTCACAGGCCAGGTGGAGGGCTGGAGCAACAGACAAAACCATAGGCTACGTATATGACCAAAGCTGTACGGCCCAGTAGACTCGGGCTGCAACTGTCGATTCCTTTCGTAGTGATTATTCTATTGGATACCTTTTGGATCAATCGAATGATCTTGAAGCACCTTTTTTTTTTTATAATATTTTAAATTGAAAATTATAATCTTTTAAATCGACATACACAGGTGTGTGCCTTGAGATTTGATCAATAACATGCTGTTGGACAACTGGACTTTGGGTTTCCCCTGTTAATTTAAAAGTATGCAGTGCATTTCAACTTGAAAGTCCCCTCACGAAGACAAAGAAGAACTAACACCCATTCACTCAAGTCTCTCAATGTAGTAAGTAGCCTTGCCATGAGGCCCATAGGGCAGGAGCCTACAGTATCTCCTGTTTCTGTAGCGTGAGGCAGCTTGATGTACAAGTACACCCCCTGGACATGACGCTAGTATGTCGCAGGGACTTACCCCCAATCCAACCCTTGATGCTGAGTGTCAAGCAGGGAGGCATTGGCGGACACTCTAACCACAAGGCCACTGAGCTGGTTCTCTCAATGTACTGTAATTTTAATTATCTTGGAGCTCCGCAAAAAACATCATTAGTGGCATCAAGACAATAAAAACTTAACAAAGTTGCGACTATTCATATTACCTAAATATCTCCAAGCTATGCCGGAAGGCCAGGAAACATTTCTTTCGCCCCTGTCCATCTGTGTGTGTGGTGGGCTCCCTACTCAATAGAAGAGTAGGGAGACCACCTCCAAGCACTGCAGATGTACTAGTTACTGTATATTGTAGTAACATACCGTACTCTTAGTACGTCTACCATACAGATGACAAAATGACAACGTGGTATTCACCAAAATGTCCCAGATTGCAGCTTTAAGTCTAATGGCCATGAAAGGAATCAAACTTTCTGATTGCCTAAACAGAGTGAAAGGCAAATTAATGTAACTTCCACTGAGCATATGTAGAATGCATTGTTGAGTGTGTGACAGACAAGGAGGCTTAGCGTGCTATTTGGCATGGTGTTTGAACGCTCTCTGTGGAATACCAGCAGATCCCCTCAAATATGTGAATCCCGGAAAAGACTCCCTACATCCTGACACTTCCTGGCACAGAGGTCATAGAACAGAGAGAGTTACTATGTAACACCTCACTTTGTTCTTAAAGGCCTGACTCCCCCATGCAGTTGATAATGGATACCGTTATCACTGAATTCCTCGGCTCTTCCAAAAGAACATGGTGGAAGTTTTTTTTATACTCCGAGCCCATTTTAGGAGCGTCTGATAAATGCCTAAATTGTACATTGTTCTGAAAAGAACAATGTACAATGTCCTATGAGGACTTTTCATTCCTTTTATTTGTGGGTCAACGTGCGACATCTGGGGTGCAAGTGATTCCCCTGAAGATTATAGGAAGACTGGAGATTTTAAATCAGGGGTACTAGGACCACTAAATAGCCATAACCTCTGGCAAACAAAATTGTAAATGGGAAACCTGTTGCATTAAAATACAGAGCAGAAAAGGTATAGATGTGCCAATACTACTCACCTCTGGCATGGCAGGATTGAAGGTCACATTGAGGACTGACTGAGAGTGTCTCTGAAGCTTGTGGATGTAGCTACTACTGCCGATGTCATACACATAGGCCTGCAATAAATAAGATGGATAAAATGTACACATCAGATTACAAAGTGCTATACCAGACGCTATCTAGCTAGCGTGAGCTCATATAAGTGAGTTGTTGTCTTTTAGCGGTGAATTGTAACCAGTGCAGCCCAGTTCTCCATTTTGGCTGTGAACGCAAGTGATGTGTTTCAAGCCACGTTCTTTCGGCAGCGCCATGGGCGCAGATACATCCAGATGTGGGGATGTTTGTTACCAGACGGCGACTCATCAGATTCCTGCAGCTGTTCTTTATTATAGTTTCCCTGAAAAGAGTTTCAAGTGAGCTCCCTAGGAGGGTCTTTGGGCAGGGAGTCTCCTGTCTAAAGCAGTGGTCCTAACAAATGTCAGGGAAGAGGGGGTCTTTAGGTGAGTCTCAGTAACACATAGGGGACCCTAACCCTAGTTAGACAGCTTGGGGGGAAGAGGGGGTCTTTAGGTAAGTCTCAGTAACACATAGGACCCTAGTTAGACAGCTTGGGGGGAAGAGGGGGTCTTTAGGTAAGTCTCAGTAACACATAGGACCCTAGTTAGACAGCTTGGGGGGAAGAGGGGGTCTTTAGGTAAGTCTCAGTAACACATAGGACCCTAGTTAGACAGCTTGGGGGGAAGAGGGGGTCTTTAGGTGAGTCTCAGTAACACATAGGACCCTAGTTAGACAGCTTGGGGGGAAGAGGGGGTCTTTAGGTGAGTCTCAGTAACACATAGGACCCTAGTTAGACAGCTTGGGGGGAAGGGGGGGTCTTTAGGTGAGTCTCAGTAACACATAGGGGACCCTAACCCTAGTTAGACAGCGTGGGGGGAAGAGGGGGTCTTTAGGTAAGTCTCAGTAACACATAGGACCCTAGTTAGACAGCTTGGGGGGAAGAGGGGGTCTTTAGGTGAGTCTCAGTAACACATAGGGGACCATAACCTTAGTTAGACAGCTTGGGGGGAAGAGGGGGTCTTTAGGTGAGTCTCAGTAGCACATAGGACCCTAGTTAGACAGCTTGGGGGGAAGGGGGGGTCTTTAGGTGAGTCTCAGTAACACATAGGGGACCCTAACCCTAGTTAGACAGCGTGGGGGGAAGAGGGGGTCTTTAGGTGTGTCTCAGTAGCACATGACCCCAGACATGCACACATGGCCTCATTCTTGCCAGATGCAGCAGTAAATATCAACAACAACTGAGGCAGGCGGGGGGCAGGGGGTCTGAACCATGACCCGTGCATCATTCATGACATATGCACATTGTTTGCATGTTGAACTAACAAACCAAAGCTGCAGGCCTACAAATAACTGAGTTTCACGATATGAGTGAAGGTCATTCCGGTTGATGAGCTCACGTCATGATATTAAACCCAAGATGAAAGCAATTCTGCACGCGACGCACACGCACGCGCACGCGCACACACACACACACACACACACACACACACACACACACACACACACACACACACACACACACACACACACACACACACACACACAGTGTGTGGTCAAGTCTGTCATTTGTTAAACTGTACCAGCTCAGTGGCCTTGTGGTTAGAATGTCTGCCCTGAGACTGAGAGGTCAGGGTTCAATCGCCAGCCAAGTCATTGACTTACTCCTGTAGGCTCCTAGGTGGAGCATAGGGCCGCAATCACACCCCGCCATCGGACTCTGTTTTGAGCGGTTTTCTTCAGCTGGGCCCACGATAATCCGGTCAACTTTGCCTCACTCTCCACTGATCTTCTCCAGGTCTTCTTTTGCCCTGTGGGTTCCAGTCCAGTGCTTGCCTAGTGATCAGTTGTCAGTAGGTTTTCGGAGGGTATGTCCAATCCACCCCCACTTTCTCTTCTTCACATCCTGGCTGATGGCATTTTGGTTGGTTTTCTCCAACAGGCTGGCATTTGATATTTTATCAGGCCACCTGATGTTCAGAATGCGCCTTAGGCACCTGTTGACAAATGTCTGGAGTTTGTTGGTGGTAGTGTTTGGTGTTCTTGCGGTTTCTGTAGCATACGAGGTTTTTACGAGTTGGGGTTGCTAGCCCCAAGCCCAACCTTCCACCATTTCTGGCTTCCGGTGTGTTTGGAGTTGGTTTGTTAGTCCCCTTCCCCTAACCTATTGTCTTCCAGGCAATGGATTACAATCTCATACCACGTGAGACCAGATAGGTTTTGGGTTGTGTACAAGCTGTCCTGGCACGTCAAGCCCAACCAACTCCAGCTACTGTGTAATGAAAGCTGCAGACAGGGCAAGCATTTCATACCAGCAGCACGAGACAGAGAGGTCAGGGTTCAATCGCCAGCCAAGTCATAACAAAGACTATAAAAATGGTACCCAACGCCTTCCTGCTTCTCGCCGTGTGACATACTGTAGTATTAGATTACGGTGTTAGTTTGACGACTTTCGACCTGGTCTTATGTCATGGTGACAGAAGTGTCCCTCAGACTGTTAGCCATGTTTATTTGTTGTCTTCTTCGTATTCGTTTAATTTGGATTTATTATGTGGATTTTCAACTGTTTTGTAAATGATTTACATTGTGTTGTTTTATTGTTTTGACCCAATGTATCCCCCTTGGGAAAAAGTCCTTGAGCAAAGGCCTTGCCTTTTGCCAAGCCAGTTGTAAATAAGAATTTTGTTCTTGGCCTGTTTTGCCTGGTTAAATAAAAGGTTGAAGTTTCATTTATTTTCATTGAATTTTCAAAAAGCACCAAAACTGTACTTTTTTATACCCCAAAATAGGCGATCTACAAGCTCACAATCATGCCACGCAATATGAGCTTGTAGATGGGGTATTTTTGCATCAATAAAAGAAAAAAAGGCCATTTCACAAAAGGGGGCTATAGCCAGAGGCTATATGGCTATGTGGGGGTCCTTGTCATGGAAAGTTTGGGAACCCCTGACCACTCTACTAAAATCACATATAATAGGGTACTACTGATTACTGAAGCATGTGCATTTCCTCTGCATGTCTTGAGCCTTAGTTTTGGTGGAAAATGTGTAATATGATCTTGGGAGTCATTCTAGAGTATGGAGGTCCTTTTTTCCATGATTGTTTTGTGAAATATCGAGACAAGTACAAATGCCTCTGGCTTATGGAAGTCTCAGGGTAGTAACAAATAAGCACGGCACAGCTCACTACCATACGCTCCGTCAAGCTTCCAAGAAACGCTGGAAACGTCCGATCTCGACAGAGATGCTCTCAAATGTCTGTGCTTTGCAGAGTCCACACAATTAATAATGAGCAGCAGCGTTCATATATTATTCCGTTGCTTTCACCAAACACATACACCAGAAGAAAGGAGAGATGGATAGGGAAAAGGGAGGCCGTCTTGTGAGATGCTTTGAAAGTGAGTATCAGGCGAAGTCTGGAAAAGTAATTAAAGAGTTCTGCTTCGACATGAATGTTGAATTTGACTTCTATGGAAAAAGGCCCGTGTCCAAATACAGATCTGTGAGTCGAGCACGAATTCTGTCCTACCCTCAAGTGGAAGGTGAAAAGTGATATCGGGGTATATGCCACTGTTTTCCTGCCATCTTCCATCCTCCAAGCAGAATTCAGTAAGAGTCAGAACACTGTGACGTTTTATGCCTTCCGGAGAAACAATCATTCTAAATGAACGCGCAAGCTGAACAGACACAAACAGGACTAAGATAGCAGCATTTGATCCGGGGCTCATCTGGCAAAATGATTTGGCTAACAAATATGTTTGGCAAACGGTGACACATAATGTAAATCAAAAGGGCGTAGAAGTTTTACATTGACCTACAATACAGATTTACAATCAGAGAAGGGGGTTTTGAGGCAATTCGTTTTGGATTAGTATAACAGTACAAAGTAAGGAGGATGCGACTAGCTGGCCACTGCCACCGACACCAAGAACTCCCGGCCAAAAAGCTTGTACTGTGGGAACCAACAGACGGGCATCGATCGAGAGGACGTCCCACAACTACCTATGTGGACGTACTAAAGAAAGATGCTGGTGCAGAAAGCACAAATGAGCTGGCCAGATGTATGGAGAACCGAGATGACTGGAGACGCCGATGGAGGGCTCGTCTGAGGGCGACGTAGAGAAGCCCTGAACAGCAAAGGTCACATTCTCTCTGCACTCAATGGTCATCAAATTGTTATGCTAAGATGTGTTAACAGGGCTAATTTACGAAGGAGAACCTTCTGTGAAAACATCTGAGCGAAAGCCGAGTGCACCCTCATCAATTTGACTCTTTTATAGCTCGTAACCCTTTCTTCTTAACCACTTCGTTGACCGGAGTTCCCCTAGGGCTCGCTACTAGGTCAGCTCAACTTCTTCCCTCAAAAATGAATGTCTTTGCCGAAAATAGATTAAAATGGATTATGTTGTGTTCAGTACTGTACATCCTCCCGTCTGCGAGAGAGCATATAATATGCTCAATAACTGACAGTAAGTAGCCGTGGGGCCCATACGGCAGGAGCCTATCTCCTGTTTCTGTAGTGAGGCAGCGTGATGTACTGGAGAAGTACCCAGTGGTGTAAAGTAACTAAGTATATTTACTCAAGTATTGTACTTAAGTACAATTGGACAGTACAATTCTTGGGTACTTTTACTTTACTGGAGGATTTCCAATACTTTTATGCCACTACATCTCAGAGGCAAATATTGCACACTATACCACTTCAGACCTACAGTAGTGTGTCACACAGGGACAAGCAGGAAGGCATGGGTACCATTTTTATAGTCTTTGTTATGACTTGGCTGGGGATTGAACCCTGACCTCTCAGTCTCAGGGCAGACATTCTAACCACAAAGCCACTGAGCTGGTACAGTTTAATAAATGACAGGCTTGACCAGAAAAAGCTCTCATTGTTCGGTGTGTGTGTGTGTGTGTGTGTGTGTGTGTGTGCGCGCACGCACGCACGCACACACACACACACACACACACACACACACACACACACACGTGCATCATTCTGTCTGCAATGACTCAACACTGTATCATCCTCAAATCACAATGCCAGGCAATGCAACTTCTATAAGAGAACTCCAACTCAATATCTAACATAATGCCTATAAAGTATGAACTAAGGTTAACTAGCACTTCTATATTTATTTATCTAAATGTTAATTTACATTTCATTAAATTATTATACAATATGTTTTCATACTTGTCATAAATAACGTACTTAAATATGGAGTACCGTGATTTTTGTATTGTTTCCATGTTTTGAGGTGACAGTACTTCATTAGACCACTAGCCTAGGTGAGGTTGTTACTGTATGTGCAATGTCTTCCCTTTGTATTTAAGGTTTCTTCCTGGAGGCTGAAACCTTGACAGTCAAACGAGCCAATGAAAAGAACAGTGATATAGTGACATCACAATATCATCCGTTCCCCATACAACAACAGTTGTGGGTGCAGCTTCAGTTCACCCATCAGGCAAACCAGGCATACTTTATGAACTGGTGGGCGTGTCCACATAATAATGAAATTTTAACAAATACTGCTGTACTTTTTTTTATATATTCTTCCTCCTTATATAACAATAATACCTGATGATCATGTTTTAGGGTGGAAAAAAACTCATGGCACTCCATCTTTAAGAAATGTGAAGCATTACCAAAATCATAGTATAGTATACATACTATATATATATATACATATATATAGTATATCATTGTATTTATAATATAATACTAGACTGCCTATAACACTAAAGTTGCTGAAGATGCAGATGTCATAACTCAGTCTGACTTTTAAATGGATACCAGCTCGTAAATTATTTGCACAGAACGTGTCTTGCATTTTATTTTCTATAAAACTGATTATATAAAAGAGATGAAAGGCAAGTGTCTGTAGAGGGTGTTTTTGTCTTTTTCCCCCAGGACTTTAGAGTTGTCTCGTGAAAAGGTTACCGCTACGTGTGCTAGACAGGGTCTGCTACAATATAAAGAAGTGATTTGCAATTTGTTTCCAATTGTGTGTGATAGACATGATCTACAAGCCATTGTTGGGCCAGTACAGTATGTGTGTTTCTACTGTACATTACAACCAGTTGATATTGGGCACGGATTCCCATTTTGATATGACTGCCATCTATGGCACAATGGGTCGCGAGACTTGCGACCAAGACAATGGGTCGCGAGACTCTCAGCAAGACAGTGTATCCTCCTTGTGGATAGGGGAGGGCTGACATGAAGGTAGACAGGAACGCCCACAAACGTCACATCCGGTTTTAGCCTGGGGTAAAGAAAATGGTCTCCCCCATAGGGTTATAATAGCATACGATCCTTTGGATCACTTTCTGAGCGGTTTGTTGATTGATGGAAATATTGACAAACCAAGACAAATCCATCAGGAGGACATCTGGAACGCAATCGTTCAGTCGCCCTCGGAAAGTTGATTTATTATTATGTATACGAGACGATTTAGCCATGGTTCACATGGCGCTGGTCTGTCATGGTGAAACTTCAACCTGTTTTACGCACTTTTCCCCATTTACAACGTTGTAACGGATATACAATCCTCCTCGGGTGGGTAGAAGTACCGGTGTCTTCCGCATTATTCAATAAAAAGCTTTTTAATCCGATCGGTGGCCATTTTATCAGAGTTATAATGTATCTGCATGCCGATAGGGGCGCATAGTTGAAAGTGCATGGCCAAAAACGGATTGAACTTTGCTTTTTATTGAACAATACGGAAGATACCGGTACTTATACCCGCCCTAGCAGAATTATAACATCCATGGCCCTGGAGTGAGCACTTCATATTTGTAATCTGAACATTTGTGTAGGCGTAAGGACTGTAAAAATGGAGAATGTGCGTAAAACACTTCAGTCCAGGGCTACCATGAGTTCACAGCGCGCTGCGACACGCAAGTTTGTAGATGTTTGGTTTATGCTGGGCACCTGGGGTTCAAGTGGTTTATAGTCAGAGTTAGCCTGGTTAATAAACCAGACTAATATCGCACGGATCCGCGGGATATTAGTCTGGGGAGGCTCAGCTTGGATTTCATTTCCAGGGAAACATTTTCTCTTTGACGCAATTGGTCAGAGCTACTGTCAGTCAAAGGTCTCAAGCATTGAACGTCACTGTACCAAAGCCCGCCCATATTGCATACCGTGTCCCTATTGGGCGCACACGTTCTCGTGTGTAGAAAATGGGCGTACAATTGAGCCTCGCCAGACCGAAATCCGCCGGTAGGCAATTTCTTTTGCCAACGGCTGATTCGGTCTGGTTTATTAACCAGGCTAAGTCAGAGTCAGATCTGATTATCCTTATCTCTTTATACTTTATTGCATGGGTGAAGTGTCCCTTTAAGCAGTGACTTACACAGTTGTCTTCAGAGCCTGAGGCGATGAAGCGTCCACATGGAGAGATGGCTGAGCCGCACGGATGGCAGCGGTTCACGTGGCTCTCGTAACGACGCACGCACCTGATAAGGAGACACAAAGTGACAAACTAATTATGCTCGCGGATAAATAAAAGCAAGCGTAATCTGATTTCACAGAACAACAGGATGATTGTTTGGTGACATCATGTGCAATTTGGATGATGTTGTTTCCCTGCGAGCATGACTCAATGATACAACAGGCGAGCAGATGTTGCACCGCGACGGACTGCAAAAGTCCAACTATTAATATGTTCAAGAAGGGTAAGCCTGGATATGTTAATTAACCCCTTCAATCCAGGGGACAGTCTGTGTCATTTTAGATGTTGCTATAGAGGTGTGCACATGCATAAAGTGAGTGGCAAAGTGAGTTTAACATCGTTTAACGTTGCTTAAAGGACCACTTCACCACTTTTCAACCTATCTTCATATAATAGGTCCTCACTAATAATCATGATAAAATGGCACATTTTTTTCCTCCTCAGTCTGGGGAATCCAATGGGGAATGGAAGCCATCGTTCTCACGATAATAAAAATCTGTTGTTCAAAAACAAATCTGCCTAATGATGATGTCACTGGTGGACGGGCCCTAGCTGCCAACAGCCCTCCTGTGAGACACAGACCGAGTAGAAAAGAAGTGGTTTTGTGAAGTGGTCCTTTAATGCAATCAGATAGGACTTTTGGATGTATGGGCTGTCAAAGCCAGAAAGTAGATTTTTACATCCTGCATAACTTCTAGGTATAATGATGTCACGCGCATACCCTCTACTGTATATACAGTTAAGTACTGTATAAAACAACATAGGTTCTGTCTGCTCACTCTGTGCCTCATTGCTGGGCTGTGGACAGTTCAGAAACCCGCTTTGACCAAACCTGCCTACTGATGATGTACTGTAATATGTTGTCTGAAGATAGCCTAAAAGAAATAGTACCTGTGCACAAGATGTAACAATAAAGAATAACCTCTTGGCAAAAACAAAGAACACCTTGAACCAATCAGGTGAGGCCTATTAGTCATGTCTGAGGTGGCATGGAACACAGGTGTGTGTGTTGCTACGAGGCTCTCCCATCCTACTATAAATGCGCCACGTCTCTGTGTCTGCGTGTGTGTACGATTGTAATGCACGCATGAACAGTTCGCCCCACCGACTTCCAAATTCGACACACGCGTTCCACACCCCCACAGGGAGTGCAGTGCCCGGCAGCCCGGTATAGAGTCGGTCGGACCCACGTGCCACGAACGACAAGAGGTCTAATTGACGTCTTTGTAATGGATGCCACGGACGACAAGACGTCTCTCCCTTGGGAATTCATGACATGCACATTACATGCATAATATAATTACAAATTCTTTCTTTCTTTATAATGGGAGAATTGGCACTCTGAGCCTAAACTGGTGACCACCAGGTGGCGCTGAAGGAGAAAAGGCTCTGGTCAGTGGGCATAATCAGCCTACTGTAAATCCTCTCACCTGTGCAAATTTCCAGCCTCTGCCTCAGGCAACTGATTGCCAAGGCAACCCCACACCTGCCAATTGATTACTTAACCACCCCACTTTTCACAGGCAGTTTGCACTCTTCACCCAGGCAGACAGACAGATACAGAGATCTCCATGTGGGACACAGACAGACAGTAAAAATGGCTGCTGTGACAGGTATTGCATACTACAGATATCTCCATATACAGTATGGGCACAAAAGGGACACAGACAGATACAGTAGTTAAAACGGGTGCTATGACAAAGGTTCCCAAGTTGCATTGTTCTCAAGTAGGCCGGTGGCCGACGGGCACATACAGGTCTAGTCTATCGAATATGCTGAACAGTGACGACCAGTATGTGAGAAGGCTTGCCCGCTCTTCTATTTTCTTGGACCTAAAAAGACGTAAGGTCCCCCTGGCGTGTGGTAGGGACCACAAAGACAAAAGGAAACCGAACGTAAAGCTGGACAGTCGCTCTCCTGGCTTTGGTATTGTGGTCAGACTAGCGGTTACGAGTAAAAATCAACCGATCATCAATCCGAACGTAATTTCGACGGAGCATTAGTCCGACATGCTAGAACAACGGTCGGACTACCACTCGAACATGCGCTGCTCCCGTGCTTGCGGCGGTCTAATGACTGTCGGAGCAAAACACGATCTTATCAACGTACTGCACATGCTGGGAGCCTACTGTGAACGACAACCCACCTCATACCCTAACCTAAACATAACCGCAAGCGCGGAGCAGCGCAGTCACTTCCGTGTTTCCTAATCGCAGCCAGTAGGCTCCCAGACTACAGATCGTCTTGATGGGTAACCTACTGGTGATTATCGGTTGATCACATTCGAAGTAGGTGGTCAGACTGGCCAGACCTAAACATGTGCTACTGGGCCGACGTTACCCTGGAGTGGCTAGGGTCTAACTCTGAGGCAGTGGCCTACAAATGGTGTCAATGACATCAGAGACACTGGACTCACTGCTAAAATCTAAAATAAAGACCCACAGGAAAGTGTTCTAAATCTTCTAAACTTCATTAACATATGTTATTTTGCAAAAAGGGTGAAGTGTCCCTATAACAAGGTAGGCTACTGCTCAGTATCGTCCATTATAGGTAGCCGCTCAATTTGGAGGAGGCGTTGTTTCATCTATCCATGATTTATATCGGCTGTGTCTGACAAGTATGTCAACTATACTGTATGTAACAATGTGTGTGCCTTCTATGCACTTTGTAACTGGCTGCTCTCCTATATTGTCTGACTGCACTGGCAGTGTTTATGTCCTTTGTACAAAGTATTCCTGTACTTCTGATTCATGCAGACATAAACATTTCAAGTGTGTGTGTGTGTGTGTGTGTGTGTGTGTACACACATGCACCTGG